>NC_050577.1:93635946-93935946 GCF_011100635.1 Trichosurus vulpecula | reverse complement strand
AACTCTGCCCGACGTTCCTCCTCAGGATTTCCTGCTACATCTGTCATTACCTGAAGGAAAGCATAGAAGTCAGTGACTCAACCCAGGACCATCTTCCTCGTCACCCATCTTCTAACACTTAACATTTACCCAAGTCTCATTACCTATACTCACAACCCTGAGCTTTTCCTCCACCCTAGCTTCTTACCTTAAGGTCCCGACTCTGGGAGCGGAGAAGGTCTTGGACATAGCCTTTGGGGTCTCTGGAGAAACTCAGCATGAAGTCCCTCTGAATCTTGAGCTGGTTTATAGATTCGATCGTCTCATGGATCTAGAAGTAGAAATAGAAGGGCTTTCTTATTCTGAACCTGTCTTAATGAGAGAGAGGAAAGTCATGGGAGAGGGAGGAGTGGGGTGTAGCTTTTCTGTCCTGTGCTTCCAAAGGTAAGTCCTACATATCCTTTAATGCTTCCGAGATCTTGGGGAGAGGGGAGTGGTACAGGAAGATACTGAGGTTCAGGAAGCAAAGGGAAAAAGATGTGTCATGATCTGCTTAAGCTCTGTACCTACATTTTGTTCTCTGGGTTTATATCTAATGCTAGCTCTAAGTACTAACCCTACCTTACTGTCCAGGGCGCTGATCTCCTGCTGGTTAGCTGTGGACAGAAGGAAGCTGCTCATCTGACCCTTCAGTGGCTCTTCCACCTCCACGTCAATATCATAACATGCTGTCTTCTTCTGGTCTGAGGGGTCCACACTACCAGAAGAAAGGCAACCCTTAGATTCCAGGGTCTGTACAGGGCCCAAGGGCCTAGGAGGCTTGGGATAGGAGCCAAAAGGGTCAGTGGGAAATGGGAAAGACCAAAAATTGGAGGCAGGGAGAGGGAAATAATTGGAGAATTCTGGGGTGTGGAGAGGGAGAGGAACTGTCTCACCTGATGACATGGTTGATTACAATTGGGTCTGGGGGCAGTAGCAGGGCTGTGAGGCGCTGGGGGATTTCAGAAAATTTCAGCCGAGGACAGTCAAAGATCTGGGGAAAAGGGGTCGGGGGTAGAAGAGATATCATCACCCTTTTGTGCTGGAGGATGTCAAGGTCCTCATTAAAATTTTTCAACTCCAGAAAAGTCCCCTTATGGAGGCTGAGACCATCCATCATTACTCAGTAAAAATGTGAGTATAGTGAGATGACTAAAGAAAGAACTTTTACTCTGAGATTACCTTCTGAGACTAATACCTTAGTGATCTCACATTTTTAGAATCCCTTATATTTTTCAAGGTGCTTTTTACATGCATTATATATTTTTTACAATAGTCCCATGTGGCAGGTGAGGCTGGCATCATCTATTTCAAAAATAAAGAAAATTAGGCTCCAAGTAGAGGTTAAGAAATCTGTTTAAAGTCATGTAGATCTTGGGGCTAGAAACAGGACTTCTGACTCCTAACTCCCAGAGAACCTGGACTTCTAAAAAGCTACAACTTTGGAGGTCTTTAGGTCTGGCTGAGGACACTCAAGTGGTTTAAGTGACTTGTCTCTGTCCACACAGGCATTTAGTGGCGAAGTCAGGATCAGAACCCAGTTTTCCTGTTCCTGATCTGTTGCTCCTTCCTCTACACATGTGGCCTCCAATGAATATCTACTTCTTGCCTTCCATGAAGCTTGAATGGAGCCTGCATGTAGTAGGAGTTCAATAAATATTCATTAAGTTAGTGAATGATTTCATTTGATTCTCAATGCCTTTGGGCAGTGGGAAGATGAAACGGGAATTCAAGAGAGTTTTAGGTTCCAGTTACCTTCTCGGAAGTCTTTGTCCCTACTCGCTGCTCCCTCAGATCCCTGGATTTAGGGGAGAGGTTACCTGCTGGAAGTACTTGTCCCCATTGATGTACTCCTTGTCATGAGAATCCTGCAGCCGATTGGTCTTTACATACTGCCACAGGGCCTGCACGATGGCTGATCGGCTCTGGGTGTGAAGCCCCAGTAGTCGGGCCAGGCGAGGGTCCAGTTTGAACTGGGGAGGCTGTGGGAAAAGGTGCAGGGGAGGATAAAGGGACATTGTGGAACCAGGGACCTTGGAGAAGGCGCTCCTTTGAGATAAGGCTCTCCCAAAGGAAGGGACTCAGGGAAGGAGGAGAGGGTTTCCAAGGGGCCCAACCATCAGTCTAAGGTGGGAGGGAGGAGCTTTCTGAGAGAAAAATCACTGGGGGCCTCTCCCCACAGAGGATAAGGGCACTGATGTGGTTTTTGAGGTGAGGAAGGCAGGAGGGAGCATGTACCTGGTAATCCAACATCAGGAGTAAGGTGCAGCGCACGCTGAGGTCCCCTGGCCGCTTTACCTGGAATCCATCTGTTTCCTGTGTTGTGGGTGTCCGGTGCCACTGTCCAGGGAAAAAAGAGTTAGGTTACCACCACAGACCTGCCTGAATTTTGGGTAATTTTGAGCTCCAGGATGCCATTCCCTAGGCTGAATGCAGAGACAGTTTGGAAATGGTGGTGATCTTAGTCGGGGACCTGTCTGCAAGCTGCTGTAGAGTACTGTACACAGGAGGTGCCTACTGTTTGCTAAAATTGGTCAATCTTGGGCTTTGTGTGGAGAGGGCAGGATTTGGGGTGGGGTGCACAATAACAAGACATTTTTGCTGTACGAATAAATGAATGAATAGGATCTCTCACCTCCACCAGGTGGTTGTCTGGGCCATAGAGATCTTTGTCCAGCTCTATGACCAAACTCTTAAAGAAGGAAGAGAACTTCCGCTTCTGCTTGCTGGGCTGTGGGAGCAGAACAGGGGCCGTGGGGGCAAAACAGGGGCCATGGAGGGTAGAATAAGGCTGGGCTGGGAGCAGGCAAGGGAGGGGCTATCAGGGTGAAACGATGAGGGCAAGATGGGGCAGCATGAACAGATGCAGCCTCCTCCTTTCCTCCCCTAGAACTGTCCCTTCTGCATAAGCACCGCAATTCTCCAAGCCCCACCACCCCATCCCATCCTATCCCATTGCCTCTGTCCTGCTTCCTGATGCCCAACATAAATCTAGCTGCTGTATCTCTCCCAGCAAGTCCATCGTTGGCCCATAACCCACCCCAGGACCCATGGAGAGACCTGGGCCAGGACGTACGTCATCCAGCAGTTTCCCCTCCACCCGAAGTTCCCAGGATGCGATGCTGCCATCTGAGTCCTCTGCATCAGGCTTGGCAGGGTTAAACGTGTTGGAGATATAGAGCCGAAGCTTCCGCTTTTGCTGTAGGAGAAAGCGACACGCCCACCACTGAGCTGTCAGGGAAGAGCCTTTGATCCCTGAGGCAGATAGCCAACTTGGAGAACCAACATTTTATTCTTCGAGGAGGGTACTATATGTCCATCTACCCTAGAACAAATGCTATAATATCCAGAGGGCAGATATCAAACTCCCCCCAGGGCAAATAATAGCTAACATTTCTAAAGAGCTTTTTAAAGTTTGCAAAGCACTTTACAAATATCTCATTTAAGCCTTTCTCAATGGTCCTATGAGATAGGTGCTTCCATTTTACCTATGGAGCTGAAGCTGAGACGTTAGGTTATTTGAGATTAAGGAACTTGCTTGAGGTCACATAGCTAGTTAGTATTGGGAGGTGGGCTATGAATCCAGACCTCTCAATTCTAATCCAGCGCTTTCTACCACACCACTGCTGCTTCCTTATACCATATCCTCTGGTAACTAGATACTATGTCCCCAAAGGCCTGGCTCTGTGGGGTCCCACTCCCAAACCCTTGACACCTTCATTGGCCTCTTCAGGGCTTCTTGGATGTCCACTCGCTTCCGCATGATGGTCTGGTCCAGCTTCCTCTCAAAGGCCAGCAGGTCCATGTAAGCCTGGGACTCAGGGACCAGCTCTCGGATCTGGAGGGAAGGGGCAGAGAGGGGCTTCAACAAATCTGGGCTACGAAATGTAGAGATATCATCTTATCCCAGGACTCTGGAGTTAGGGGTGTCTAAACTCTCGGTGTGGAAAGTGAGGGTTTCAGTCAATCCCAAAGCATGGAACTGACTAAGGAGTGGGGAGATTGCACATCCAACTAACCAACTATTTGCCAGAAAAGACTTCACAAATTAGGGATAAGGGAATTACCTCATCCTTTAAGGAACTCTGTCCATTCTGTCATTAGGGAAGGTGGGATCAGCTGGCAAACTAAACCAGAAAGGGAAAAAGGCTGCCCACTTTGCTCTTTATCAGTCACTGAAGCTTGGGGTTCTAATGAGATGTGATGGCTTCCTAGTGGTCACTGTGAGGTTGGGGACTCTTGGGTCCTTGAGAGAGCTGAAGGAGCCAGCAGCCATAGTTTTGAGTACCATGGGCTCAGACCTCAGTCTCATAGTGCACAAATTGCTGGCATCTCAGTGACTTCGACATCACTTCAGGCTCCTACCCTTCACGGTCTAACAGTGGGACAATTACCCTGTCCAGTGTATTGGTGCCCTCTCCCTATGCTCCCAAGCAGTCTCTATGCCAGCTCTCTGAAGTATTCTACTTCCCAGCTTCGCCCAGACCCCAGTTTCTATTCCCCTCAACCCTCCCCCCAAAGCTTCTGTACCCCCTTTTATCCCCAGTCTCTATTTCTAGATCCCTCAACTTCGATTCACTGAAAACCCACCTCCCCCAGCTCCAGTCAACATTCTGGCCCCTCATATCCCTGCGTCTTTCCTCTGTCCCCCTCCCCCCTCCCAACCCGATGGCCTGGGGAGCCTCACTTCTTAATTAGCTTTTTAGAGAAAAAGTGAAAGTGACTGTGACGAAGAAGCTTTGGCCCGGAGGGAGGAGGGGGAGGTATCGCAGTGGGAGGGGGGGCAGCAGAGGAGGGGAGCAGAAAGGGAGGGGGGCAGGCAGGGGGGCTGCCGTGAAAGGCACTCACCCTTTGAGGGAGGATTTTGTCAGCCATCTTCCTCCTCTTGGCACTGTACATTTTTTAAAGAAAAAACCAGGTTACCATGGCGACAGATCTGGGAGTAACGAGGCCACCTGCTAAATTATCCCGACATCTCCGCCCGCCCGGCTGGGGTTCCCACAGCCTGCCCGCTTGCCTGAGGGTGTAAGCGGCCAGGCAATGGGGCTGGGGCTGTGGCCTTCCCTGGGGGATGGGGCTGACCCTAGTCACTCCCTAGCCTCAGAATCCTCCTCCCTCCCACCACATCCACAGGGTTAGGGAGGATCTGAAACAACTTGGACTTGGGGGACAAGGAGAGGGAATGGTATTCAAAGGTCTTGTTGGCTGGGATTTTGCGGGAAGCATAGACTGAAGGGAAGACCAGGGATGGGGGCAGGGCAGGGCTCTGGAGTTCGAGCCAGAAAACTCTAGGGTGATCAGGTTAACTTTGGGGGAAGAAGACATGGGGCTAGGGCCGGTGACCTAAGCTAAGGCAAAGGGAAGCTGCTTTCTTCCTAGTCACAAGGGAATGGGGTAAGGATATGACCCGGCTTGTATTTGGGCACGGGGCATTCAAAGGATACACATACATGCATAACCAAGAAGATGGGTACGATCTGGGGGCATTCATGCCTACGTCCCTTGTATGCCTATGGTCAGGGCACCATTTAGTATGTATGGTTAGGTAGGTGTGGCATCAAGGCCACAATGGGGCTTGGCGATAGGATCATAGATTTGAACCTTCTCTTATGAGGTCCCTGCCTCTGACTCCCAAATAGGATTCAATGATCTCTAAGATCCCTTCCAACTCTGAATTGAACAATTGTAGGATCTATTCTTAAACCAAGGCTGGGAAAGCCAAAGGCTGGTTTGAGCATGTACTGGGACTGTAGCTCCACACTGCCCCTATGTGGTGTTCTGTCCCATTGCCCAGCTCCCTGCTCAACCTCACCCCCCACCCCCTTACCCCACCCAAGGGAGGTGAGGGGAAAGCCTCTTTTATAGCAGGTGTACCTCACTTTAAACTATCTCACCATATGGAAAACCCAGATTTATATGAGATAAATGAGGGATAAGTTATGCTGTTTTAGGCTAGGATCATTTACTTTACCACAAGATTCCTCTGGACTCACTGGATTTAGAGTTGGAAGAGACCTCAGAGGTCATTTAGTGAATTCCTTCATTTGACAGATAAGGAAAGTGAGGCTTTAAGGAGTGAATTTAACTGAATGTTTTAAAATAGGATTCAAGTGAACATTAATGATAATTTACAAAAGTTCTAATTACACCCTTTTCAAGAATTCATCTATTGTGCAAAGTAAGGCTTCCATGTTTCACTAACAACCAAAGACCTAAAAGGAGTCTTGTATTTGCAGCCCAAGCTGTGGCTGGAGGAAGTGGCCCAAGCTGGAGGAAGCTGGTACTGGTAGGACTGAACCGGACCAAGAGGATATGGAGCCACATTGATCTGGTGGGCATGACACACCTCCTGTGGCCTCTAAGACCCTCCCAGGACTATACCTAATTGAGTACCACCCCCAAGAGCTTACAGAGACCCAATGGAGCAGATATCCTGGGGCTGAGAGCCAGGGCAACAGTAATGATAGGAGGTTTGGGGAGAAGGTATGGAACAAGGTAGGATGAGGGCAGAGAAAAAAGCATGGAGGGAATGCAGGGAAAAGGCAGAAGCTGTGGATATGCCAGCACTTCATAAATGAGCTGTGGAAGGAAAATGGGGCAAGCCAAAGGCTAAAGCCTAAAGGAAGGCCATTGACTCTCTCCATCACCTATTTAAATTCACCTAAGATTGGGTTGGGGGGGGCATATTCCTCCATCTTGATTACTCCTTCCTAGCTGAAAACTTTGCCCCTAAGACTAGCTATTCCCAAAGCCAGTCACTCTCCTCCCCCACCTCCTTCCCTCCACTTGCAGGTAGCTCTCTCACTCACCTGCGGCTCCTGGTAGGGGCTGTGGGCACTGGCTGGCCCTGACTCTGCGCCTGGCTCTGCCCGGGTGGGGGTGCTGCTCGCTTGCGGGCTGGCTCCATTCCGGCCGGGGCCAGGCCGGGCCGAACGGCGGGGCTGCCCATGTACGGGGAACCCGGGGGACCCATGGGCGCCCCCTGATGGGGCATCCGGGCTCCAGACGGCATCCCGGGGCGCTGGGTTGGGGAGCAGGGTGGGGGGGAGAAGGGGAGCAAAGCAGAGACATGGCGAGCCAGTCAGACTAGAGCAGCTAGCCTTTGACTCTACGCTCCAGAGATCACACCTGGAGGCTCAAAGCCCACTTGAGATTTAAACCTCTAATTTGGCCACATCAACATCTGGATACACCCAACAGTAAGTTCTTCCCACCCACCTCCCAAATACCTTCAGAAGTCCAAGACCTCTCAGCTATGACCCTGAGCTTTCTAGGCTGCTAGCAATGAGAGGATGAAGGGGGAGGGGGGAAGGGGGAGAAGTACCAGGACGGGGAATATGCTCTATTTGGGTACAATTCATTCTTTTTTTTTTTGGAGGGGGGAAGTCAAGGCAATTGGGGTTAAGTGACTTGCCCAAGGTCATACAGCCAGTTAAGTGTCAAGTGTCTGAGGCTGGATTTGAACTCCGGTCCTTCTGACTCCAGGGCCGATATTCTATTCACTGTGCCACCTAACTGCCCGGGACAGTTAATTCTTACAAAAAGAAGCTGGGCGCTACCCAGACAGATGCTGACGGTATCCCTTTGAGTCCTGTTCAGTCGGGATCCCCAAGAGTAAATAATAATATTGCCTAAACCTTTTTCATGCTCATTATTACAATACCTAGTATAGTGGTTTGCATATTGGTCAGGACATGTTTCCTAGGTTTCAAGAATTCCCTCTACTATGGCAGATCAACAACTGAACTGCAACTAATAGTCTTAAAGAGCTGCCTGGGGTACTGAGAGTTTGTCACTTGCCCAGGGTCATTCAGTCAGTGTGTATCAGAGGGAAGAGTTGAACCCAGGGCTTACTGACTCAGAGACCAACTGTTATGCCACTACCTCTCTTCAATACCCCAAGGCCCTATGATCGTCTCCATGTGGGCCCTCCCTCACCAATGCACATCCTAGGTCTTCATTTGCCTTAGAAGATATCAACATGAGTTGCTATGGCAGCCAACCCTCTGACAATGAGCTTCCTTGCACTTGGTTGGGTCATGCATGGATGGTAGATACAGTCAATCACTGGCCCCATACATGAAGTCTCTCCAGCTTGATAGGCCATGCCAGACTGTATACTTGGCTGGCACAGTTTTCAAAACCCAAGGTCAGCTCTATATCACAATGATGCATCATAGTGGGACTTCTGTGGAGACTGTACATGAGCAGGAATCCAATAAATATTTGCTAAATGAGGAAATCTCACAATCCTCACAACAACCCTATGCCATTAGTCGGGAAGCTATTATTATGCCCATTTGACAAACTAGCAAAGTGAGGTTTAGTGATTTGCTTGAGGTCATAAAATTATAGACTGTCAGGGTTGAAAGAGATAGATCACCTATAGATTTCAAGCAGTCTGGGAACTTAGATGGTAAAAACTGCATCTTTATTTCAACATAATTGGCTTCCTTCATAATATTATGTGTTTTATTTTATGCATTTAAGACCATTCTGAGAAGGGGTCCATAGGATTTACCAGACTGCCAAAGGTGAGTCACCAAAAAAGGTTAAAGAGCCACTGATCTAATCCAACTCCCCTTTATATAGAGAGGAAAGCTAATGGTTACAGAGCTAGTTTGTGGCTAAGGCAGGATTAAGGAATTTAAGCCTCATGACTTCTAGCTCCATAATTTCCTTAGAGCATGCTGCCTATCTAAAATCAGGGGCTAGACTCCTGGGGCTCAATCGATTACAGTCTCAATCCCCAGCCCTGCCTAATCTCACCTCCTAGTTTCCTACTTCCTAACCCGGTCTGCTCTGTGCTTCTAAATAAAGGGGCTGTCGTTTTTAGAACGGATGGAGACCCTAGACCTATTCTACCTCTCCTTGGTAGAGAGAAGGGAGGAAGGTAGTTAGTTACCAAAATATTACAAAGTAACTGGATGGAGAAGCACCACAGCCTGGTCAAGCCATCAGAAGGCTTTCCGGTGGGCAAGTTGGGGATTAGAGGAATGGACGAATGAGTACAAACGGAAAACTCAGGTGGGTCAACCCCAAAATTGGCTTCAGTGTGTTCTAAACAATGGCATCCTCTTCTAGAGTATGAGGAGAATATGATGCCATGTTTTGGGGCTCTTGGCAAAGAAGGAATCATAGGCCAGGCTAGGCCTGGGGAACTTTAGTTAAGGATTAGGTTGGAAAACTTAGGTGCCACTCAGTCTGGGACTGGGGAGATTTCTTTTACACATACTTCTAATTACCTTGCCCTGGTGTATTATTTTTGAATTTGTATATTCTCTTTTTCTTTGTAAATAAATCCTAGAAAATGCACTCTTGTGGTCTAGAGGGGGTAGAAGGGAAAGAGGGAAGAAATGGGTGCAGTGGTGGCTGCAGCAGAGGAAGGAAGACAGGTATTTAGGGATTGGATATAGCAGTTCCCTGAATCCAAGAAGCTAAGACAGCTTAGTGAGCCAAGAAGATTGGAGAGCTCTGTGCCTCTGACTGGGGTCAGTGATTAGGGAAATTTAGAAAGTAGTGAAAGGTGGAAGCCCTACTATTGAATGTAAGCTTCCTGAACTCCTTCCATTTGGAGGACCTGATGCCCCTGAAAGCTGATTGGGATTCAGATTGGTGTAAGGCCCAATACTGGATCCTAAAATGGCATGCTTCCTACCTCCTCAATGAACCCTATTTTCAGGTCCCTATTGGACCTTGTTTCTTGCTCCTTGGCTCTAAATCATCTGACTCAAATCCCATTCCTCTACTTTCTGAAACCCTACTTTCCACATGATACCCTGCTCTAATCCTGATCCATGTTTGGAGAGAAGAGGAGCATAGAGAGATAGGAGACCAGCAGCTTTCTTTTGAACGTACTGGAGGACAGATCAGAGGTGGGATCTTGTTGGATTTCCCATTTCTTTTTTCATCTGGGGATGAGGGAAGATAGTATCCAATGTACTACAGTATCCAGAGACAAGGTCAGAGGTGGCATTAGGGTAAGTCAGAATGTTGGGTCAAAGAAAGAGTCTGGGGCAGGTCAGAGCTGGAAGTAGGTTCTGTAAAAGCCACAGAGCAGGCCTTGACCTTGTTCTCGTCCACTTCAATTTGGCAAGGTGGGGAAAAAAGTGTTTGGGGACTACAGTCCCAGTCTGTCCAGTTTCCTTCAACTTTCTCCAAAGGTTCTAGGATCCCACATCTCTTTGAAGTTCCCCCAGCTGCCCTCCCTCCCCTCACCTCCCCCCAATTCAATCAAGTCCTGCCACTCAAGACAGTCAGGGGTCAGAAGAGCCTTGGGGAAGGAGATAAGGCAGAAATCAGCATCCCTGTCCCTGGGTGGTCAGATGACATGCAAATGAGATGCAAATGAGCGAATGAAGTGATCTACATGCTCATTAACCCCAATTGTCCAAGCCCTAGAAGAAGAGTTGGGGGAGGGAGGAGTGGGGAGCAAGGGAATCCAGGGACTACAAAGAGGGAGAAGGGAGATAGGGTCAAGGAAAGAGAGAGGGAGGTTAAGGATTCTTTGCACCTGTCATCTTCTCATGAAATTACCAGTTCTAGCCTGAGTTCTCCCCTCCCAGGAGTCCAGCTGCCTTTGAGTCACAAGGAGGAGCCTATATACTGAGCCTGATGTCCCCAGAGCAGCCAACTCTCCTCCGCCCCAGAATATCCCTAACCCTAATCTCCCCTCCCCCTACTTGAGGCCAGCTGTCTCTGCCCATCTCTCCTAAGGCCAAGATACTAAAAGGACTCAGTATAAGAGAATCCCGGAGGGAGGGAGGGAGGGAGGATAGTCATTTCCCCACAACAGACCCCCTTCCTCCTGTGCCGACTCTCCCTTTCCCCCCTCCCTCAGGCTCCTAGGAAGCCCCGCTGCTCCTGTCACTCACACTTCTGAGGTGGGTTGCTTGGTCATGGATAGTCAGAGCAAGTCCTTCTTGGAGCCTCAGATTCCCCTTCCCCACCCACAGATTAAACTCACAGAGGATTGCCTGGTCTCTGTGGAGGGAGGCAAGACCGAGGGGCACTGGGCAACACCCTTCAAAGCTCACAGCATGAGATGTAATGCTCTAAGTTGGTCACATCATTCCCTGGTTAGAGACATTAATCACATGTCCCATGCCCATTTTCTCAAAGAGGCTTCATTTGGAAATGGGCTTGAGGCTTAGAATTCTTGGGGTGAGTTTCTTCCCAATACCCTTTCCTGAGGGTGAGCGGCTCCAGAAGTAGAAAGCAGAGAAGTCAAGTCCAAGGGTCACCCCAGGCCCTTCACCACTTGGCAAAGCTGCTCCTTCCTACTCCTCCTTTGTCAGAGGACCAGCCCAAGAGAACTGGGGAGCTCCAGATCTCCTTGCCAAGGAGCCAAAGAGAACTGCTTAGATTCTGGAGAATCTTCTATAACCTAAAAGGGGATTTCCGCTGGGGGCAAATCCCAAATTTGGTCTTTTGAAACAATTTCCTCTAAAAAAATGAGGACACCTGAATACACCTCCGTGTCTTATCACCATCACCTATTCCCCACCAGGGGATGCCATGCCTGCCCCCCCCCCCCCCCCCCCCCCCCCCCCCCCGCCATGAGTCATTTCCATCAGGTCCCATCTTGCTCCACTCCCCTCACACACACATCGTCTACTGACTCAGTTCCACAACCCACATCCCCCAGACCACTCCATGTCCTCTTTGGAGTCTCACTCCTTCAGAGGTATATTCTGGGATTCCATCTCCCTTGCTCCTGCTCCTCCTGCCATCGCAATCTCCCCTCTGGATGGTCTCCCTCCAGGTGCCAAGTCTCACTCCCCAAGGGGCCCCACCTCTTCACACCTTTGAGGACCTGGGAACATCTTCCAGCGTGCTAAGAGAACTCTCAGATCTCAGCCTCAGATCTCCAAAAGAAGGCATCCCCAGCGCTAGAGACAGGGGGCTCCAGGAGCTCTACCATCACCCCGCTCTTGCCAAGATGCTGAGGTTGCCTAGGCCTAGCCCGGACGCCCCTTTGGGTGCTGGGAATTTCTCCCGCTCACAGCTCCCTCCAAGTCACCTGCTCCTCACTCCCGAGTCCCAGGAGCGAGTGAGACCCAACGCCGATGTCCCAGCTCCGACAGCCCTGTTTTCTCCCGGGCCAGGAGGGAGAGAGTGGCCGGGGTCATAGACTAAGTTTGGGGTCACAGAGGGGATGCCCCTACCTGAGGCTGTCCCCTGTTCTTCTCCTAGCCCTCTCCCCGCGTATCCCCCCAAGTCTCCGGTGAGTGGGCGCCTCGCCCCCTCCCTGCCCATCCCCATCCACCCCAAGATGGTCCGGGCTCTGAGGCTTCCCTGGCACACCCCGCCTCGGGGCCGGGGCGCGGGTCCAGCACGCCCCCCACCCGCAGAGCCGAGGGGCTGCGAGGGGAGAGCCCGCCTGGCCCCTCCCGGCCATCCCTCCATTCAGCCGGAGCCAGCTCACTCACCCTCCCCCGCTAACTTTCCCCCACTCACCACCCCATGGACCAGAAACTCAAAAAGTTTGCTTTTCGTGGCTTTGCGCGCCCCTCCAGTAACTTCGTCCGCGGCCATCGGGGTGGGCTCAGCCGCTCCTCTCCCTCACACACTCTCTCTCTCTCTCTCTCTTCCTCTTTCTCTCCCTTTTCTGCCTTTTTTTTCCTCCAACTCTCCCCTCTGAGTCCTGCTGGGCTCTCTCACACTTCTACTAGAGCGGAGTGGGGAGGGGGGCCCCTTCAGGGCTGCCCTGACGGCCCACGGCCCACGCCGCTCCCGCTCAGCTGCTGCCACCACTGCCGCCGCTGCTGCCGCCGCCGCCGCCGCCGCCGCTGCCGCTGCCGCATTCCTGCACTGATAAGACAGAAATAGTCCGGGCTGCCCGGGGTCTGGCTGTTTACTCGGTGGGGACAGAAAATCCTGCCTTTTTAAACCTCGCTGTCCAAACAGCGCAGATAAGCGGGGAGGCGAGCTCCAAATGCCGGCTGTTGCTTGGCTCGGCTCGGCCTGCCCGCCCGCCCGCCAGCCCGCCCTGCAGCCCCGAGGCCTGGCTGGAGGGGGCGAGGGGAGAGGGGAGGGGAGGGCTGTGAGGATGGGGGAGTGGAGGTTGGGGACCGGGGCTCGGCCGCCCGGGGGCCGTCTCCGCAAATAGTTTCTGGGTTAGGGAATTCGCCAAGAGAGCCAGGCGAAGAACAATCATTTCCAACTTTCCCCCCCTTCCCTCCCCAAGTTGTTCCTGCTGCATTTCTAAGGCTCTTTCCCCCAGAGACCTGGCAGGCCAAAGCAGGGAAACATTCACTGGCAGAGACTCCAGCATGAGACCAAGAATGGAAGAGCCCCTTTCCGCACCAGGGCAGGGAGGCAGCGGGGGGTGGCGTGTGGGGCTGTGTGGGAGAAAGCCTGGATGAATGTGTGTGTGTGTGTGTCCTTGTGTGTGCACGGATCTTTGTGAATGCGTCCCCTTTGTGTGTGTGTGCCTTTGTGCATGCGTGAAGACTTGTTCATGCGTCTACGTGCTTTTTTGTGTTTATCTTTGTGCTCAGAACTATGTATGTGAGCCTATGGTCTGTCTGCGTGAGCGTTCGCATATCCATGTAGGAGACTGACCATGTGCTGTGTATTTCGGCCTGTTTGTCAGTGTCGCGTCTATTTCTGGGTATGTGAGTCTCTAAGTGAGAAAGAGAGGACTTGAGGGAAATATTTAGGAAAAAGAGCCCAGGAGAGAGAGGGCCTGAGAACAGGGAGGATGTGGAGGGAGAAGAAGAGAGCGGGAAAGCCGGCAGAGTGGGCAGGAAGGATGAGAGTGCCATGCAGGAGGAGGGCCTTGGCCTCCAGAGGTCCTGTCTCTGGCCTTGGGGGCCTGAGAATGGAGGGAATGGTGGAGAGGACGCTGCAGCTGCCATCCCAGGCACCCAAGTCCCCCTGGGAAAGCTGTAGGTTCCAAAAGCTGTCTGGGGAGGTGGGGTTTGGTCTTAGGGAGCCTGAGAAAAGGGTTTGTGTGGGAGGGAGAGGCCAGGGAGTGGAAGAAGGGCAGGAAACAAGAGGAACCAATCTGTGAGTTCTTGCCTCTGCAGGGGAGCTCCTGACCCTTCCCCTGTCCCCTGACTCCCCACCCCCTGTTCCCCGCCCCCCATCAGTGGTGCTAAGGGGGTGCCAAGGGTAGTCCTGTAGAGGCTCTGTAACCTCCAAAATCAACCTGAGGACAGGGACAGCTAGCATGGCTAAATCAACCTACATCCCTTTGGTGCTCCAACTCAACCCTACAGTCACAGATTCCACTGAAAGAACGACACACAAAGAGGAGGGGAAGAGGAGAGCTTAGTCTGTCTGTTTTGCCCACTGCCTGCCTTTCCTTCTGCCATTGCTGGGTTTCTTGTTCATCCACAGTGTCTTCGTGTGCAGACACTGATTTACACAGCCGCCACAGTCCCTTCTGTGTGCGGACGTGCTGATCCCAATAGGAAGAAGCTAGACACTTGGACACTTAGAATCTGAGATTCTCCCAACAAAGGTTCACTTAGATGCCCCACTCAAATCAGAACAGAATAAGTCCTGGAACAAAATACTTTTCAGCCAGCAAAAGCCACAATGGCTGTGTATAAAATGTAGGGATTGGACTGGATCAGGAGATCCAAGGGTTATAGATTTCAGGGGTCTGTTAACTTGGATGGGGAAAAAAAAACCCACATCATCATCTTTACTAACCTCTAACTGAAATTTGGTATTTTTTTCAATATTTAAAAACGTTTTTCTAAGAAGGGGTCTTCACCAGACTACCAAAGGGAAACATGCCTTTAAAAAAAAAAAAGATTACGAGCCCTGGGGCAAGAAAAGGTTGCTATCTATAATGGCTCTCCTCCTTCCCCTAAAGACTTCAGGAGAATAGGGGTTGTCTTCCTCTCCCCTTCAACTTATTTCTCTCTCCTCCCCAACAAAACCCTATGTACTATCGAGGCCAGTCTCCCCAGTGCCCCCCCAAACCCACCATCTCCATTCCTACCTTCACATGGGAAATTCATGCTGTTTTTCTTACTGGTGATGGTCTCTTATCTCCTCTCTGCCTACCCTTTGAGGCCTAGTTCAACTTCTACCTATATTCCTGAAAACCTAAAGTGGTCTCCTCTCTCTGTCTCATTTTACATTCACTGTCTGGACCACATGATTTAACACTTAACTGAAAAAATTAAAAGTATTTGTTCTTTCATTGTTCTGGTTGCACATCTTGTCTTAAAAACCCAGACTGCAAGAGGGTCCCCTTGCTTCTTCTATATTTCACCATCCCCTTCAACGTATAAACTCCATTCAACATAGTAGGAATGCGAAGACAACAACAACCAGCCCCTGCTCACAAGGAGCTTACACTCTATCAGTAAGATACACCATGTACGGAACAATTATAATACAAGGCATTTGAGGAGGGCGAGAGCGCCAATGGCTGAATAATGGCCTTGGAGGAAGTGGCGCCTGAAGGAGTCTTGAAGGAAAACAAAGATTCTGAGAGACAGAGATGAGAAAGGAGTTCATTCAAGGCCTGTGGCAGGAGGGTAAACACCAGAGCCAGCTCCCCATTTCACAGCACTAAGATCCAGTTTGTTGCAAGTGCTTTTCATCATCAGGGGTATATGAGCTCCATGATGGCTTCTGGGATAGTGAGTATCAGACCAGGCACTGGACAAAATAAAGTTCGATCCAACAAAACTTTGTCAAGTGCCTGCTACGTGCACAATGGTGCTAAGTAAGGCGGATAAGAAGACAAAAAAAGACAAGAAACAGTTCTTGCCTCTGACTGGGGGGGAGGTGTGGAAGGAGGGAGGAGAGGGGAGGAATAAATATTGGGAAGGATGTCCAACCCTAGCATAGGTCCCAGGAGAAGTTAAGAGACAGAGAGACATCCAGGCTTTTGTAGAGAGGAGCACTGACTATTTCTTGGGAAGGGGTATATTCAGTTGCTAAAGGGACTGAAGCCCTGCCCAGCCTTGATAGGGTAGCTCCACTTACCTAAAGATCAAGAAATAGGAATGGACAGGAAGATAGAGTTGGGTAGAGGTCAAAGGCCCACCATCACTCCTGCTTCAAGGTCCCAGACTTTTCTCCTAGAACCACTGCTAAGACTATAGCCTGCTTCTTCTGATATTCCGGACTCCCCCGTCCATGCCCTGGGCCGCACCAACATGCACATTCACACGCAGCCATCATGAACGACACATGTGTGGCATAGAAGCCCTCAAAGATGCCCCTGTTCCGGACATAACAGCACACGACTACAGACTAGTAGTTCTGAATGTAAATAAGTATGTATTTAGGAATTATGTATGTATTCATAGGTGAATCCCAGTGGAACACACTGGCATGCACACACGAGAAAGTACATACTCTTAGAATGCAGCCAGTCGCTGGGGCATATATATGGGCACACGTGGCCATTTTGCCCCCCTCCCCCACACTTTCTTTAGACAGGCTCCCAGGAAAGCCTGACCTGATCTGGGTCTCACAGGCAGGGTACACAGCGCCTCCTGCCTTGATACCCAGCCCTGCTATGTCTTCCAGGTTCAGCCGGCTGGATGGAGAGAGGGGGCACCGGAGAAAGCCGAGCATCACTTCGGGGGCGCCCTCTTAGTCTCTCAGGGACATTGCCCCCACGTAGTGACCCAGCTAGGGCTGCGTGAGGCCGGGGGACCCAGTAACGGGGGCTGGGTGGGGGTGCTGTGCCTGGGCCCCTGCTCAGTGAGAGGCCCCGATCCATGCCCCCCGCCCCGGCTCTGCTGCTGCAGCGGACAGCAGCGGCGGCGGCCTGAAGCGAAGCCGAAGTCCCCCCTGCCGTCCCCCCATCTCTCCTTCACTCACTCAAGCACCAAATGGCAAAGCTTCTCTCTCTCCCCAAGCAGGGGAGAGAGATGCAGCCCCAGCCGTGAAGCAGAGGCTGGGGTCCCTGGATGCTCCAGCCCGTGGAAGGCGCGCCTTCCCTCCCCCTCCCCGGCATCGTGGACGGGGGAGACAGGGTATGCAATGTGTGTGTGCGTGGGGGGACACATCCCTCCCGGGCAGCGGCAGCAGCAGCCGCCTCCTCCCTCCCTCCCTCCCTCAGCTCTAGGGTCCCCGGGCAGCTGAGAGCCGCGAGCAGGGCTAGGCATGCGCAGTATGTCCTCCCAGCCAGTGAAGGTCAGCCCAGGGCCTAGCTGCAGGACTCAAAGGCAGTGGAGGGAGGGAGAAAGAAAGGGAGGGAGGGGGGACGAGGAGGAGGAGGAAGAAGAAGACGAGGGATGCAGGGAGGAAAGCTTAACTCTTACCCTTCTGGGGAGGATGCTTCGTCTGGGGTGGAGTCTGGTGGCTCACTCCCTAAATTCCTTCTGAGCCTTTCCCATTACAGGGGCTTTTAGCTTATGTCATTGGGGAGGGAAGGAATAACAGAAAGGTAAGAGACGAGAAAGATGGTGGGAAGGCAGATACAAGGTCGCAAGAAGGGAGGGGGGGAGGAAGATGGGAGGAAAGGAAGAAAAGAGGGAAGAACCAAATGGGGGAGATCTCTTTCTCCTTCCATGCCCCTCCACCCTAATTCCCTAGGAATGAGGTTTTCTTGGAAAACAAAATGACTGACAGGTAGGGAAATTGAGATAGTAAAGGAGAAACAGCAGAAAATGAAGCCTCTTGGAGCTACCAAAACACATAAGCCTCAAGTTTACTCTTTGGAAGGGGCTAGGGCAGAGAGATCTTGCCCATTCTGCCCTGCCTTTCCAGGGCCAGACATTAGCCACGGGAAGGACCTTTCTGACCTTGGAGGTGACAGCTCTCTCCTGATCCCTGCATCTAGGAGAATCTGCTCCTAACCCTGACTCCTTAGAAATGTTTTCACACTGGGAATCTGAGGGATGAAAACAGATTTTGTAGCATATTCCAGTTCTTCCTAGCGGTCTTTCCAGATGATTAGTTATTAAGGTTTGGGGAGTGAATATATGTACTTCTGGGGTTATTTTTTTTGAAGGGGGAGGTCAGTCCCCCTGTGTGTGATAGAGAGTATGTATGTCTATCTATGTCACCAGGGCGCTGTGTCTATGTCTATGTCTAGGTGAGAGACAGAAAAAAGACAGATTCAGAAAAGGAGACTTAGAGAGAGGGTCTCTCTCCCTATCTGAACCTCAGTTTCTTCAGGTAAGATAAGGTGCATACTAGGTGACTGTTAAAGTTCCTTGAAGCTCTAGTAATCTGTTATTCTGTATAATAAAGAGAACACCAGAGAGATAAAAAAAATTAATGAGAGCACAATCAAAAGAACGAGTTAGTGAGCCCATGGGCCATCCAGATGCTGTGGACAATCTGGGCTGCTGAATGAGCTAAGATCCTGTTATCCACCCCATACTCTTTGTGTGTATGTCCCTGAATTGGCCATTGCCTCTCTCTTGGCCTTCTCAACCAGTTTCCTCAATGTAAAGAGAATAACCACCCCCGAGTTAGCTGCTCTGTTAGATGCATCACATATAAGCATACACTTACTCCACATTTTAGATGTTCTGGTCAGAAAACCTCTGAACAGATGGGTGATGAGGAGATCAGAGCCCAGGAAACAATCCCAGCACAGTATTGGTACTAACCATGGGTGTCCAGCCAACACTTCTTGACTTGATATCAGTAGTCTGATGCTCTCACTACCCCTTGCTATTATCACCACATAGACGCATCATCAGATGAATCTACTTGCTTGTGACTATACAAAGAGAGTCCCATTGGCCCATCCCCTCAATTCCATGAAAAGAGTCAGCCTGCAGGTAGGTACTTAGACAACATTTAGTCCTGTACAGCCTGACTAAAGAATAGATTTTGTAGACAATATGTGTTCCTGTATAATTAAATGGAAGGATGATTGTGCTGTATATGAGATGGGGTCCTGCAAGTGGTACCCAGGGCTAGATGCTGCCAATAATGTGTGATCCTATACGATAATCCTGAGGAAAGGGATTAGATGAAGCATGAGGTATGATCACATGGAGGAATGGAGCTGTGGAATATGTGTGACTCTGCAAATTTGACTGAGGGATGGGAATATAGTAGATATGAGTTCCTATTATACAGTAAACTAAGAAGTGGGTGCTGTAGATAACATAGTCCTGTACAGTGGGAGCCAGATTGTGCCATGGCTAAAATGCTGGACCTGTAGTCAGGAAGACCCAGGTTCAAATCCAGCCTCAGATACACTTATTGGTTGTGTGACCCAGCGCAAGTCACTGAACAGTTGTCTGCCTCAGTTTCCTTATATATAAAATGAGGATAATTATGACATCTATCTTTTTTTGTGAAGATAAGATCATGTGATGTTTGTAAAGCACTTTGTAAACCTTAAAGCACTTTATAAATGCAATTATTATTATGACAATCATCATTACCACTCGGCAATGGGTATTATCAGAACCATACCTAGGGTGAGGCAACTAGGGATTTGTCCAGGATATTGAAATTTAGAGATCACTCGCAGTACTTACAACACACTTTCAATATAGAAACAAGTAACATTAGCATTTAGTTATTAAGCTATCAAAACCAATTCATTGAAGTTGGAAGCTATCACACGGCCATATTTCAAGTAAGATCCTTCTCATCCACTATCTTCACCTTCTAGCAGAGAGCCTCTACAACAGTAGACATGTGCTGGACCACGGCTCCATTGCCCCATTACTGGCCAGCGTCCTGGGATCTTTCTTCCCCTACACGCATTTATCTTTAAAAGATGATTTGAGGATCTGGTTTGTGAATCTTGCCCCAGCACTAAAATAGATAGTAATGACTTTGAAACCTATACATCAGACCGAAGTATAGATGCTATGGAATCCAACTGAATTCAGTCAACATTTATTAGGCACCTATTGGAATCACACACAAGGCACTGAGACAAAAGTAATCCATACTCTCAAGTTTACATTTTACTGAGGGATTAAAAATGTGTATAAACAAGTGAACACGAGGTAACTTAAGGAGGGAGAGATCGCTAACAACTGAGAGTCAAAAGTGGTTTTATTGTTGTACCTGAACAGAACCTTAAATGAAGGTAAGCTGGGGATGGTGGGGGGAGGGGGAATGCATTTGAGGCATGCAGAAAAAAATGTGTGCAAAGGCTTGAATGGAGATGGAAGGCTGGATTGAAGGGGGAGCTATTAATCCAGTGTGGTTGGAACATAGAATGTGTGCAGGGCACTTTTGCTTTTCTTTGTATCCCTAAGCACTTACCACGGTGCCTGGCACATAGTAGGTACTTGAAAAATTATTGTTGATTGACTAGTATGAAATCTCTCTGGAAAGGAGGGTCATGGCCAGACTGTGATTCTGTTTTATACTAGAGGCAACAGAAAGCCATTGAAGACTTTTGAGTAGGGGAGTAATATAGAGCAATCACTGCCTAGGGATGGTTTTTTTGGGTGGTTGTATAGAGGATGGATTGTGAAAGAGACTAGAAATTGGAACACCAGTTAGGAAGCTATTAAACTAGCTCCTATGACAGGTGAAGATAGATCGAACTAAGGTAGTGGCTACATGAGTGAAGAGAGACAGACAAAGGGAGAGATGAAGTGAAACACACCAGGGAAAAGATAGGACATTGACTGGATACGGACTGTGAGGCAGGGAAAAAGTCTAGGATGACATCAAGCTTATAAACCTGGGTGACTAGAACAAGAGCGGTGTCCTCCATAGAAAGAAGGAAGTTTGGAGAAGGGGTAGGGAAAAGAATACATCTGGTTTCAGACCTGTGGAGTTTAAGATGTTCACAGGATGTCCACCCAGAGGGAGATGTCCAGCAGGCATGTGGTAATATGGAACTTGAGTTCAGGAAAAAGACTGGGTCTAGATCAAGGTAACTAGGCAGCTGGGTGGTACATTGGATAGAGTATTGGAAGTGGAATCAGGAAGACTTGAACTCAAGTTCTGCCTCAAAATATTTATTAGCTGTGTGACCCTGAGCAAATCTTTTAGCCTATCTGCCTCAGCTTCCTTATCTGTAAGATGGAGATACTTAAAAGCACCTACTTCCTAGTGTTGCTTTGAAGATAACAATGAGATAAAATCTGTAAACTGCTTTGCTCACCTTGAAGCACTATAAAAAGGCTGACTATTATTATTATTATTATTATATGGCATTGTGGTCTTTGTACAATCAGACTGAAGAGCAGATGCTGTATGTTTAGTGGGATCCTGTGCGCTCAGATTGAGAAGTTTGTGTGTAAAATATAGATATATAGATATATGTATATATAGGCTAATGGAGTGAGTTAAAAGTTTAGTCTGTTTCAAATCTGCTCTCGGATACTTCCTAACTGTGTGAACCTGGGTAAAACTTAATTTCACTGTGTCTTACTTTCCTTGTTATGTAATGAGTAAGTTGGATGTGATGTCCTCTGAGGTCTCTCCCAGCTATAAATCTGTGATTCTATGACCAAAGCTCTACCATTGGCTCTTGGCTCGAGCATTAACTAGATGGGTGGTCCTGGGCAAATTACTTCCACTCTCTGTGCTTGTTCCTTTATCTGAGAGATGACTGTATCAATATTTGTCCTATCTACTGCATCAATCTATTATGAGCATCAAATAAAATAACGACAAAAAGAATGATAGTTTATATTTATATTCATCTTGAAAGTTTACCAAGCACCGTACATGTGTCATCTCATTTGATCTTCAAAACAACTCTGTGAGGTGGCCATCCCCATTTTATAAATCTGTAAATGGAGATTCAGGGAAATTAAGGATGAGCGGTCAGTCAGTGGCAAAAATGAGATCTGAACTTGGACCACCTAACTCAAGGTCCAGTGCTGTTTCCACTACGTTAAAAAACTGATACACCCAGATTGTGGGACACCCTGTTGATGATCCTTGACGGATTCTTGACACTTATCCCTCATTCTCATAGGCCATCTTGTCAAGGTCCTTATCTCCTTCTTCCTTCAGAGGAGCTGACCTGGAAGCTGAGAACTAGATGTCTAACTGGCTTCCTTCGAGTCTTAAAAACTCAAGGAGGGGAGGGGATGCTGATAGGAAAGAAATCCTCTCTGGCGTGTCCTATCTCTTCTTCTGTGTGTTTCAATGTTGCTTTCTCAGAATCAGGATGAGCTCTGGCCTCTTTTTTTTTTTTCTCTCACTTCCAACACTGGTATGTTCCACCCTGATCTTCGAGTGGTATTTGGGGCTTTTATTAAAAGAATGGGAAAAAGACAATTATCTCCTAGCATAGTTAGCACCACCCAAGGGACAGAGTTTGGTGATTCAACCCTGTAAAACCGAAAGATCAAACAAGTGGAATGATTGATTACTCCAAGAGTCTATGAGGGCAAGTGACCTCTGCTGTAATTCATCTCTAGGTAAAAATGGTGGGATCTGGGAATCATTTCCTGCTGGATGTAAAACTATACGAATGTGCCACATTGGGTCAGTTCAACAGTCCATACCGAGCAGTGGTTTGGAAGTAAACACAGACTGGATTCTAATCGTGGCTTGGCTTCTACCCTACTGCATGACTGGGGGCAAGTCTTTTAACTTTTATAGGCCTCAATTTCCTTTTTGGTAAAATGGAGATGAGAATGCCTATTCTACTTTGTAGGGTGACCATAAGGATCAAATGAGATAATGTATGTAGAAGCACTTGGAATAATTATGATCATCATTATGCTGCGTCTGACAGGGGCAGCAAGGGATGGATTATGGAAAGGAGTAATTACTCTCTTAGATGTCAAACTCAGAAGATTAAGGATGTGCCTCCAACACTCCAGATTCTTTCACTATCTCATTATGGTGTTATTGTTCATAAACATGTCTCAGTTTTCTCTGGACCTATCTGAACATTTCCCTGGAAGTGCCCGAGCAGGGGCCAGATGACCACCTGTCAGGGATGCTCTCCAGGGGATTCTTGGATAGTGTGGGAGCTCAGGGAACAGATGATCCCTAAGGTCCCTCCCGATTCCAAGATAATATTGTTATATTTGTGCTGGGAGGGAGAAAAGAAGTTCGGGTGGGGGGGAGGGAGAGAAAGAAAGGCTACCTAGGAAGACAGAAGATGGAGCCCTCTTGACTGGAGAAATAGGAAGCCTGGAAGGGATCTATCTGAAGTCTAAAATCACAAAGAAGATCGAGAGGAAAACTGACTAGTTGACCAGGGACTGGGGGAAAGGTAGGAACAAGTTTTGAAATTTGATTGGAGGCAGTTTCACACCAATTAAAAAAGAAACCTTTTTATTCACACATTAGGGTATAGGTTGATGGAGTCTATTATTCCTGGAGGTAGTTATACACGCACACATACACATACATATTTATATGTATATACACGTATTTATAAGGAATACAAATATAAGGAATACTGTCAAAGAAAGTTGGACAATAGATCTGTAAGGATTCGAATCAGAAGACCCGGCTTTTCTGTTCAGTAGAGTGACCTTGGGCAAACCACTTAACCTCTCCAGCCTCAGTTTTCTTATCTATAAGACAGAGATAATAATGCCTATGCTATCTACCTCAGAATTGCTGTAGAGAAAACATTTGTTAAATTAGGATTTGATAAATTTAAAAGTGCTATATAAATATGATTTTATTGTTTTTATTTTATTATTATTATATAAATATGGATGTATTAATCATTTCTAATTATAATTATAAGACATGGTCCCAGTGACTATGCACAGTTTAATAAATGTTGATTCAATTGAACCAAATTGCCCTACAGAAGTTTACAATTTAGTCAAACAGGCCATTCAAATATACTAATCACTAGAAGGTGAGGGGCAGAGAAGGAAAAGGTCATTAAGGGCTTAGTGCTTTCACAGTCCCAAAGGAGTCATGGTGAAAAATGCCATCTACCTCCAGAAGCATACTTTTTTTTTCCACTTTCTTTTTTTCTTAAACATGGCTAATATGGAAATATGTTTTGCATGGCTTCACATATACAATGAATATCATATTACTTGCTTCTCAATGGTGGGGGGAGGGAATTTGGAACTCTAATGAAAAATAAATGTTAAAAATTTTTAAAAGAAAAACAAAGATCTTAGTGCTTTAAAAATTACCAATTCTATATCAGATTGCATCTTGGGGAGGGGGGAATGGAGGAAGGGGGAAAATATTTAGAACTCAAGATCTTATAAAAGTGAATGTTGAAAACTAAAAATAAGTTTAAAATTTTAAAATAAATAAATAGAAGTTTTTTTTTAAAAAAGATTACCAATTAAGCGAGCTAGCCATGCACATTAACACAAGTCTATGGACCTGGGACCTAAAAGAAACAAGCTATAGTTTAGTGGGAAACACTAAATGGGACTCCTATGGATGATCATGCAGGTCAGATGCTCCATCTTCACAACTGTGACAAGGAAGGGACGCATTGGTTAAAAAAAAAAATCCTACTTGTAGGGACGGGGCAGTAAGGAGCCCTTCTCTCTGCCATTAAGTGTCTATTGCTTTCCTTATGACATGGTTAGGAGCTCAACTTCTCCAGGTTGTTGTTTGTGTTCATTCTTCATTTTAGAAGAGGACCATGACATCAGGAAAATGATGACATGACTTGCAGTTGACTTTGATTTGAGTGAGGGAGAACTGTGCAAGGTCACCAGCCTCACTTTCTCCTCCAGAGCCATCTGGGTCCAGTGGCCTGATATTCACCAGCAAGACTGGAGATGGCCCAGGATGCAATGGGAGACCCTGGCCCTTTCAAGCTAAGGCCTTTTCAGGTTCTCACTTTGAGTGAGGCGAATCCTTCCCTGATCAGCACCTCCATTTCTGTGATATCAAGCCAGTATTTACTGAGTGCCTCCTCTACCAGGCAGTATTCTGTTAGGTGCCATGGGGGTTTTGGAAGATGTGTGAGATACCCTATAGGCCCTCAAAGAGTTTATTTAAGGAGACAAGGAGTAAACACACAGAGAAATTCACCAATTAGGTAAGGTGGCCAGTGAGTTATACACACAAGTGCTCGAGTTTAGAAAGAGAGAAATCATTTCAGGCTGGGCTGATCAGGAAAATGCCTTGAAAGATGAGTAGGGTTTGAATGGGCAAAGAAGAGAGGTATGGACATTCTAGAATGAGCCCCATACCACAGCACTATTTTTCCCATATTACCTTGAAATTGCTTTTTTATGCAGGGATTTTTGTCTTCTTAGCTAGAATCTAAGCCCCTAAGGAGCAGGATCACTGGATTTGGGGGTCAAAGGGACTTTAGGGATCAGCTAGGCTACTTACTATCTCCCTGATCTTAGGCAACTGATGTCATCTCCCCAGGATTGTTTCTTCCTCCATAAAATGGAAGTCTGGCACTGGAAGACTCCTAGACCAAAATTCTGTGATGGTAGGTCAACTTTCTCATTTTCTCTTGGACAGAACTTACCAGGAGCATCACGTGCTTTAGAATTATGACCTCTAAGGGATTCAATAATGTTAAACTGTTTACATTCCTACATGGGAAGATGATACTTGTAAACTCCTAAGAACTTTACTATTATTGGGACAGTTAGAAGGAGTATACATAGACAGAAAGCATGGGTGTGAGTTGGCTATGATGGGATGACTTCAAAAAAATAAAATTAAGGGGTAAGAAAGAAGGATGCATCAGGAGAAGGGGGAAGGGACAGGTAGAAAGGGGTAAATTATTTCACACAGAAGAGTAGCAAAAGGAAGAGTTTTTACCAGTAGAGGGGAAGATAGGGAGGGGGGTGGTGGGCAATGCTTGAATCTTACTCTTATCAGAATTGGCTCAAAGAGGGAAAAACATGCACACTTAGTTGGGTATAGAAATCTGTCTTGCCCTATAGGGAAGTAGGAGGGGATGGGGACAAAAGAAGGTGGGGAAGCTGATAGAAGGAAGTTCAGATGTTCAGATGGGAGAAGGAGTGGTCAGAAGCAAAACAGACTTTTGAGGAGGGACAGGATGAAAGGAGAGAGAGGGAGGATAAGCAGGGGAAAATAGGATAAAGGGAAATACACAGTTAGTAATCACAACTATGAATGTGAATAAGATGAACTCGCCCATTAAAAGGAAGCAAATAGCAGATTGGATCAAAAAACAGAATCCAACAATAAGTTGTTTACAAGAAACACACTTGAAGGGTGAGGGGCTCCAGCAAAAGCTATTGTGCTTCAGCTGAAGTAAAAAAAAAAAAGGCAGCAATGGTAATCATGATCTCAGACAAATAAAAGCTAAAATAGATCTAATTAAAAGGGATAAGCAGGGAAACTACATTTTGTTCAAAGGTACCATGTATAATGAGGTAATATCAATACTAAACATATCTACACCAAGTGGTATAGCATCCAAATTCTTAAAGGAAAAGTTAAATGAGTTACAGAAGGAAATAGACATTAAAACTAGACTAGTGGGGGACCTATACTTTCCCCTCTCAAAACTAGATAAATCTAACAAAAAAAAACCCCAAGAAGTAAGTTAAGGTTATGAATAGAATTCTAGAAAAGCTAGATATGATAGGTCTCTGGAGAAAACTGAATAAGAATAGAAAAGAATATGCTTTTTTTCTCAGCAATACATGGCACCTACACAAAAACTGACTCTGTGTTCGGGCATAAAAACCTTATAACCACATACAGAATAGCAGAAGTATTAAGTACATCCTTTTCAGATCATAATGCAATAAAAACTACATTCAATAAATGGCTGTGGAAAAATAGATTAAAATTAATTCGAAACTAAATAATCTAATCCTAAAGAATGAGTGGGTCAAAAAACAAATCATAGAAGCTATATATAATTTCACTAAAGAGAATGACAACATACCAAAATGAGATAACATACCAAATTTTATGGGATGCAGCCAAAACAGTACTTAAGGGAAAATTTATATCTCTAAACACTTACATCAATAAAACAGAAAGAGCAGATCAATGAATTTGGCATGTAACTAAAAAACTAGAAAAAGAACAAATTTAGAATCTTTAATTAGACACCAAATTAGAAATCCTGAAAATCAAAGGCAAAATTAATAAAACTGAAAGCAAGAAAACCACTGAATTAATACATAATACTAGGATCTGATTTTATTAAAAAAAGTAGATAAACCATTGATTAGTTTGATTTTTAAAAAAGGAAGAAAAACAAATTACCACTATCAAAAATGAAAATAGTGAATTCACCACCAATGAAAAAGAAATTGAAGCAATTATTAGAAAACTATTTTGCTTAATTCCATGCCAACAAATATAACAATCTAAATTAAATGGATGAATATTTTAAAAATATAATTTGCCTAGATTAACGGAAGAAGAAATAAAATATTTAAATTGCTCAATCTTAGAAAAAGAAATTGAACAAGCCATAAATGAGCTCTCTAAGAAAAAAGTCCCTAGGACTTGACAGATTCATAAGTGAATTCTACCAAACATTTAAAGAATCATTAATTCCAATACTATATAAACTATTTGGAAAAATAGGTGAAGAAGGAATCCTACCAAATTCCTTTTATGATACAAATGTGATGCTGATAGTTAAACCAGGAAGAGAAAAAACAGAGAAAGAAAACTATAGACCAATTTCCCTAATGAACATTGATGCAAAAATTTTAAATAAAATACTAGCAAGGAGATTACAGCAATATGTCACAAAAATCATACATTATGACTCAGCAGGATTTACACCAGGAATGTAAAGCTGGTTCAATATTAGGAAAACTATCAGCATAACTGACCATATCAATAACAAAAACAACAAAAATCATATGATTATCTCAATAGATGCAGAAAAAGCTTTTGATAAATTACAACACTCATTCCTATAAAAAACACTAGAAAGCATAGGAATAAATGGAGCTGTCCTTAAAATGATAAGTAGCATCTATCTAAAACCATCAGCAAGCATTATGTGTATCAGGGTGAAGCAAGAATGCCCATTATAGTCAATGTTGTACTAGAAATGCTAGCTATAGCAATAAGAGAAGAAAAAGAAATAGAAGGAGTTAGACTAGGCAATGAAGAAACAAAACTATCACTCTTTGTAGATGATATGGTAGTAGACTTAAAGAATTCTCGAGAATCAATTAAAAAACTAGTTGAAATAATGAACAACTTTAGCAAAGTTTCAGGATATAAAATAAGCCCACATAAATCATCAGCAATTCTATATGTTACCAACAAAGTCCAGCAGCATGAGATAGAAAAAGAAATTCCATTTAAAGCAACTGCAGACAATATAAAATACTTGGGAGTCTACCTGCCAAGAAAAACTCAGAAACTATATGAAGACAATTACAAAACATTTTCACATCAATAAAGTCAGATCTAAACAACTGGAGAAATATTGTGCATGGGTAGGCCAAGCTAATAGAATAAAAATGAAAACTTCACCTAAATTAATTTGCTTATTCAGTGTTATACCAATCAAACTCCAAAAATTATTTTATAGACCTAGAAAAAATAATATCAAAATTCATCTGGAAGAACAAAAGGTTAAAAATACCAAGGGAATAAATGAAAAAAAAATGTGAAAGAAGGTAGCCTAGCAGTAGCAGATCACAAACTGTATCACAAAGCAGTAATCATCAAAAAAAAATATGTTACTGGCTAAGAAATGGTGTTGGACCATTTGAATAGATTTGGTACACAATACACAGTAGTAAGCAACAATATTAATCTAGTGTTTGATAAACACAAAGATCCAAGCTTTTAGGACTAGAACTCACTACTTGACAAAAATTGCTGGGAAAACTGGAATGCATTTTAGCAGAAACTAGGTTTAGACCAACATCTCGCACCACATACCAAGATAAGGTAAAAATGGGTACATGATTTAGACATAAAGGGTAATATAATAAACAAATCAGAAAAGCATGGAATACTTTAGATGTCAGATCTATGGATAAGGGAAGATTTTAAAACCAAACAACAGATAGAGAGCATTACAGGATGTAAAATGGATGGTTTTGATTACATTAAATTTAAAAGTTTTTGCATAAAAAACCCAGTACAACCAAGGTTAGAAGGAAAGCAGACAACTAGGAAAAAATCTTTAAATCAAGTTTCTCCAATAAAGGCCTCATCTCTCAAATATATAGAGACCTGAGTGAGATTTATAAGAATACAAGTCATTCCCCAATTGATAGTCAAAGGATATGAATGGACAGTTTTCAGAAAGAAGAAATCAAAACTATCTATAGTCATATGGGAAAATATTCCAAATTACTACTGATTGGAAAAATGCAAATTAAAAACAACTCTGAGGTACCACCTCATACATATCAGATTGGTTACTATGATAGAAAAGGAAGATGGCAAATGCTGGAGAGGAATGTGGAAAAATAGGGACATTAATGCATTATTGGTAGAGTTGTAAAGAGATCTATGCTGGAGAGCAATTTGGAACTAAGCCCAAAGGGCTATAAAACTGTACAAACATACCCTTTGACCCAGCAATACCACTATTAGGTCTGTGTCCCAAAGAGATGAAAAAAAAGGAAAAGGACCTATAGGTACAAAATTATTTATAGCAGCTCTTTTGGTGGTGGCAAAGAATTGGAAATTAAGAAGATTCCCATCAATTGTGGAGGCTAAACAAGTTGTGGTATATGATTATGATGGAATATTATTGTGTTATAAGAAATGATGAACAGGATGATTTCAGAAAAACTCTGAGAAGAATTATATGAACTGATGCAAAGTGAAGTGAGCAGAACCAGGAGAACACTGTAACAACAATATTGCACAATGATCAACAGTGAATGACAGCTATTCTCAGCAATACGATGATCCAAAAATGCTATTCCATCTCCAGAGAAAGAACTGATAAAGTCTGAATGCAGATTGAAGCGTACCTTTTTTTTACTTTCTTCATTTTTCTTGAGGTTTTTTGTCGGGTTTTTGTTTTGTTTTGGTTTGGTTTTTTTTTTTTTGGTCTATGTTTTCTTTCATAACAACTAATATGGAAATGTTTTGCATGACTACACATAAATAATCTTTATCAATTTGCTTGCCTTCTCAATGAGGAGGGAGGGGATGTAGAGAGGGAAAGAATTTGAAACCCAATTTTTTTAAATGTTAAAAATTGTTATTACATATAATTGGAAAAAATAAACATTTTCACTTAAAATTTTTAAAAATATATTTAAATTGCTTGTACATATAACTGGAAAAATATAAAAAAATTTTAAAAGAGTTATGATCTCAATGTTCCCTATGCATGAGTTTAATCTTCCTCCCAAATGATACCCTCCTTAAAGGAAGATCCCTAGATCTATACCAGTGTAAGAAGAGCAATGGGGCTAACTAAGGCTGAGCCCTGGCTCCTTTCAGTGGTCCACATGGTCTGGCCCCTAGCTAACACATCTGTGACCAGCGGATCCTGGTTGGCTCTGAAAATGGGAGTCTGTGTTAGAGAGGGCAGGTGACTGAACCAAGAAGAGCCACCTACTCTGGAAGCTACTGGGAGTGAGGACTATCAGCCTCTTCATTGTCTCTCCTTGACCCGCACAGCCCATAGGGTGGGCAGCTCTGGTCAGCTGTAGTCTTGTATGTGTAGGGGGCCAAATGGTGGTGCATGCCCGGAAGGGCCGGGGTGAACACTCAGCCTCATCACCCCCGTCTCACTACTTTTGCATCCCTGACAGTACTAACTACAGTGTCGCTTACACAGTAAGCACTAAATTTACAGGTTTATTGATTGATTTGGGTGGGAGAGAGTACCGGATCTCCCTATGCTATTATCACCCAGTACAGAGGCTCACCATTAAAAGACTCAATCCCCTAGATGATTGGCATGGCTCTGTTTCTCATCCGGGCCAGTTCACTCCTCTTTAGGCAGCCTGGTATCTCCCCATTCCCGGGGACTCGCCATCTTGGTTCTGGATTTAATGTGGACACTAGATCAGCTTAGCTCGCTGCAACTCAGATCTCCGAAGCTCCAGGCCTCCACAAGCCTCAGACTAGCATTTCTGTAGCACTTCACCGATATTCTCTCATTTTATCCTTATAACAACCCTGGGAGGTAGGTGGGGGCTGTTATTATTCCCAATTTACAGATGAGGAAACTGAGGCAAGCAGGGATTAAGTTACCTGCCCAGGGTTACAAAGCTAGTAAATGTCAGAAGTAGGATTTCATCTCTGGTCTTCCTGACTCCAGGTCACTGCTCTGGGATTATAGGCATATGCCACCACATTCATCTATTGAGTGATTAAAATAAAAGCCAAAATGGTTTGATAAGATAAGTTTTTACCTATAAGGTTGTGTTTGTTTGCATGTTTTTTCTTCCCTAACTTCTGTCCACTCTCCTGACTTCCCTGGCAGGTGGTCAGGTATATCCCCAAAAAGGAAGTACCTGATTTTTCTTTTTTTTTTTTCTTGGCCAGACAATCTGCATCCCGCAGCTTTATTTAATAGCATTCTGGGTTATACTGTAAATAATTTTTCCTTATTCATGGATAATGATTGATTATAACCAACCTGTTAATTATAAACACCAACCAGGTAAATAATGCCATTTAATAACCAATCCCTCCCTCCTTGAATCAAATATGGCTGGACTCTCCTTTCTCCTCAACATGAATATTTTGGTAGTGTTTCTAAAAGATTACACCTTTCTTCTCTCATGTCAGACCACACCCAAGACTAGCTGGAATCCAAACACTTTATCCCTAGCCCAAATGGGGCTAAAACCAAGCCTTTTCTCTAACTTCACACCCTGGACAGATTGCCTTGCTCAACTGTCCCAGGGTGTCCTGCAAAATCCACTTGTACACCAGCCTTTCTTCATGCTGGATTGGCCCAAATGCTAGGAAGTAGCTGATTTCTTTTCCCCTCCATTTCCCACCCAGAACTTGTTTAGGGGAAAGAGTCAGTGATGTGGGATTTTTTTTTTCAATTGGACCAACGAGCGCCCGATTTGTGATTTATAGCGCCATTGTTGTGTTTGTCCTTCGTTCTCAAAGAGGACCATGACATCAGGGAAGTGATGACAAGACTTTGATTTGAGTGAGTGAGGGCTGTTTATAGTCTTAGAATTGCCTTGACCACTGACCACTGACCACTGAGATATGGGTAGCAGAACCTGAACCTAGATCTTTCTGACTCAGAAGCTGGCTCTCGATGCATTTCACCTTGGTCGGGAAATTATGTGGAGGAAAAGAAATCCTGCGTCAACAACTTAAAGTTTTGGGGCTAAGGGATTCAGTGGAGGTTGGAAACAATACGGAAGCCTGTGCGTATTCAGGCAGGCATATACACACGCACAAGCTGTTGGCTTCAGACAGTAGTAGCACAAATGAGTAGAGAGTGATATTGCATGCATAGACTTAAGACAGAATTTCTAGCATGCTTCCAGAGACTGAAGGATGGTCCCATATGACAAGCACCCCCAGCTCAGTAGTAACCACCCACTACGCATACACAGAGGCAAATGCATATTGACTCCTTGCCATAATCCTAAAATCTATCGTGGGAAGTCACTTAACATTTCTTTTTCAGTTCCTCAAGAAGGGGGAATATGAGGAAAATAATAGCACCCTACTTCACAGATTTATCATGAGGGTCCCAGGAAACAACGTACGGAAAGCACTTTGGAACCTCAAAGCGCTATTTAAATGTCAGTTGCTTTTATCTGAAGGAATCTTCTGAAGTTCCAAATTGACCCTCTGGACCATACAATAGATCAAACTGGAATTTCGCCCCTTTCTCTTGCCATCAGGGCAGGAAGCTTCTGGACGACCAAGAGGCCCCAACTGGGCTTCTGAACACAGACAGGCCTACGCAGGCTTTGGGGCCAACCAAGAACCACTGTTTGCTCAAGTCTTTAGGCAGGGAATTACTTCCACATGTCGGATGAACAGCAAATGCTAGGCAGCCCCCTCCCTCCAGATGTAGGTAAAGTGAATGCTCGATGGCTTCCGAGCCTGTGTGTTAAATGATGCTAGAGACTACAGAGAGGAATCACTGCTTCTGAGGGAACAAGGGGGTCCCTCCCTATCTCCTTGATAGTTACAGGCCTGAGTTTAGAAGAACAAAGAGAGTCAGGGGGTGGGTTTGAAAATAAGCAAAGCGTTGGAACCACTAAGGAAGAGCGGTCAAGTTCAGCTCAGTCTGAAACGGGGGAGAATACCAATTTCTCAGGAAGTTAGGGGGGAAAAGGCCCTAAATGAGAATGGCCTGGATTCTGGGAACTAGAGATACTGCTGACTACATGGAAGAAAATCAGTAAAAAGGACATTTACTCCTGAGTCATTGATAGATGCTATATCCAGTATGGAGTATACACACACACGCACGCGCGTGTGTGTTTATACACTCACACAGAGTAACAGATAATATAGATGCTGTATCTATATCCATGACAGAAAGAGCAGTGGACCTGGGTTTGAGTTCTGGTTCTGCCACTGACTATCTGGGTCACCATAAGCAAGTCCCTCATTAGGTATGTGATTTTAAACAAGATTAATAAGAACAGCTAATATTTATATAGCACTTTAAGGTTTTACAAAGCTGTGTGTGTGTGTGTGTGTGTGTGTGCGCGCGCATATATATTTTCTCATTTGACTCTCACAATTATTACGCCCGTGCTATCGCATCCATTTTACAGATGAAGAAACGGATGCTAGGAAAGGTTAAGCGACTTGCCCTGAGTCACAGAGCTAGTGAGTGTCTGAGGTCCAACTCCAGTATTCTTCCTCATTATGCCACCTAGCTGCAAGATGTTGCATAGCTGTGTGCCCTTGGGCAAGTCACTGCGGGCCTCACTTTCCTCCTCTAAAATTCAGGGGTTGGACTAATTAATATCTAAAGTCTCCTTCCAGCTCTAAATCACTCGCCTACTCATCGGTGATTGCCTCACCTGCAGATACTGAATCTACATCGTCCTCACTGTCTGTAGGTGCTTACTTTTATTTATATGAAGTTGGTTTTTTTCTTTAACCAGAAACTATGATTTCATCAGTAGTGTAGAGAACTCCAGGCAAGAAGCATCTTCTACAAAAGCAGATTGGCAATTTATAGTCTTAGCCTGGTGCATGAAGAGGTTATGTGACTTAGCCAGAATCACACTGCCAGTATGTGTCCAGAGGTAGGGGCTTGAACCCAGATTTTCCTAATGCTGAGGCCAGCTTTCTATTCCCTTACACCAGAGGCCACATGTGGCCTTCTAGGTCCTCAAGTGCAGTCCTTTGTCTGAATCCAAACTTCGCATAACAAATCCCCTTAATAAAAGGATTTGTTCTGTAAAACTTGGACTCAATCAAAGGGCCGCACTTGAGGACCTAGAGGTTCCCCACCTTATACCATGCTGCCTTTAAATAGATAAAACTCGAGGACTTGCAAGGGGAGCAGCGTCAGGGCAGGAAAAGCTGAGGGTTTTGGGAATGACAAGAGCCACAGAGAAAGGGTGGAGGGTGGCTTCCCACTCACCCAGGAAGTGCCCAGTCTATCCCATCACTGGCTTAAGAGTCCTGTGCACGGCCACATGGCAGATGAGGTAAGAGACTGCTGACAACACCTCCCAGTGATTGTGAGGGGTCCAGAGGGAGGCCCCCTCCTCACTTGGGCTGGTGGCCCTGGGAATGGCAGGGGGCAGGGCGGGGAACAGACTTCATGAACAGATGAAGAAGCTTAAGCTATGGACAGGATGTAATGAAATAAGACTGTCCCAGAGACATCCGGCCGGGGCCCCTGGGGGAATTGGGGTGGGAACATGGGAACGACCAGCTAATAGAACAGTAATGGACCAAAGGGACCCAGGAGGGTTGTAAATCAGGAATGAGGTTACAAATGCAATTCTGAAACTGGGAGGTGGCCATGACGAGGGAGAAGGAGGCAAGGCAGCCCTGGGCCCAGGCCTGCACCTTCCACTGCAGCCAGTCTGGCTCCTCGCTATTCCCCGAACCAGGCATAGCTATTTCTGCCTCCTACTTGTTCACACCATCCCCACTGCCAGAAAATCCTCTTCAGTTTCCAGCTCGGACCCATCATTCCAAACCAACTGAAGTCTCCCCTCCTCCAGAAAGTCTTCCATGACTATACCTCCCTTCTGGATGCCTATAGCAGCACTTACTGTCTTACTTTTGACACAGGATTGGGGAGGGGGGCGCGGAGAGGGGGGAGAGGAAAGGTGGAGGGGGAGGGGGGAGATGGAGGAGAAAGGAAAGAGGGAAAAAAGAGAGGAGAAGGAAAAGAGGAGGGAGAGAGGAAGGAGGGAGGGAAGGAGGAAAAGAGGGGAGACGGAAAGGGGGAAGAAGAGGAAGAGGGAGGGAAGAACGGAGGGAAGAGTGGAAGACAGGGAGGAAAAAAGGGGAGAAGGAAAGGGAGAGGGAGAGAGGGAGAGAAGAGGGAGGGAAGGAGGGAGGGAAGAAAAGAGGGGAAAAGGAAAGGGGGAAGAAGAGAGAGAGAGGGAGGGAGGGAGGGAAGAGAGGGAAGAAAAGAGGAGAGAAGGAAAGGGGGGAGGGAGAGAATCTCCCAATCTGGTTCTCATTTACAGCAGAGGCCATGACTTTTACCTAGGATTATAGGATTCAGAACAGGAATTGACCTTAGAGATCATCTTAATGTCCTTATCTGTAAAGGTCTTTTTACAGATGAAGAAAATGAGGATCTGCCTAAGGTCCCACAGGCATCATGAGCCTTCACCAGAACCCAGTTCCCTCTGATTCCACACCAGGTACTGTTCTCACTACTGTACACTCCCTTGCCCCCAGTGTCTTGTACACAGTAGGTGCTCAATAAATACTTTACTGAACAATTTGATTGAGGCACAGCTCTATAGTCTGGGAGGTACAGAAGAAAGGAGAATGAAACTGTGAAGAGTAAAAGTTGTGTGTGTGCATGTGTGTGTGTGGGGGGGTGAGCTGGTAGAGGGTGAGAGCCTAAGATGAGCAAGATTTCTGGGGTATGGGGAGAGGCATGAAGTCTGATTGTTCTGTTGAAATTCTGGAAGGCTTCCCTTCCCTCTCACTGTGCCCTGGGATTAAAAATAAAAACAAACAGTGTTGTTTCCTCTTTTGTTCAACAGACCCGGTGTAAGCTTCTCCCAGATCCCCTGCATCAGGGTTGTCATTGTCTCACGTTTCTCAGCTCTCTTCTAGTTACAAAAATTACAGAATCTCGGAGACCATCTAGTCCAACCCCTCCTGTACAGGAACCCTTCCCTCAGTAAAACATACCCATGGCATCACAGATCTAAAGCGCAAGGGAACACAGAGACCACATAGTGAAAAAAAACCTCTCCCCCTTCCCATCTTACGGATGAGGAGGCTGAGGCCCATGAATGTCCCCCCTCCCCCTCCAGTAAGTTAAGTTACTTGTCCAAGGTCACACCTCAGTCACACAGGTACTAAGTGTCAGAGGTGAGATTTGATCTCCTTATCATCAGTGCCAGGGTGCTTTCCACTGAACCACGCTGGTACCATCTCAGTCATCCAGCCTCCAACTGGAGCCTCCTGGTGAGAAGAAACACTCCTCTAAGATGCTGCGCATTCCACTTCTGGACAATTCTAATTACTGGGAGTTCTTTCTTAATATGGTACCTAAATTTGCATATAGTAGGTATTTTCCCAGCCTTGACATGGAACAATGAAGGAGTAATGACTTATCCTTGGGGCCACTCAGGCTACAGAGAGGTTTGGACTGTGAGCTTCACTCTGGGACAAAAGACCACAAACCAGACCATGTAAATATGGAGCCAAGAGTAGGGTTGGGTGCCATCGGGAAATTGAACTCCAAGCCAATCCCACTACCTTCTTCCCCAAGAAAGCACAAGTTGGTTGTGACCAAAGCAAATGAACCAGTTATGAAAAGCCTCCCTACTGGAAATATTTCTAAGGAAGAAAATGGAAAAACTAGAGATGGGATGTCCGGGGATGGCTCTCCCTATAGACAGAGCAGGTCAACCATCTGCAGGGCATGGCTGAAGGGTCAGCAGGCTCCCCTGACCTCTTCCTTACTGACTTTCCACAGTCACCAACAGTCACTTTGGAGGTCTAAGGTATTATGAAGATACTGACTGGTTGAGGGAGATGCTATCAACACAACTAACCACAGAGATTAGTTGATCAGATTAACTCCAGGGAATGGGGGAGGCTTATGATGTACCAGGTACTGTGCTAAGCGCTTTTTACAAACATCATCTCGGTTGATCCTTACAATGACCCCATCAAGTAAGTGTTATTTTTGTCTCCATTTTGCAGTTAAGGAAACTGAGGCAAACTGAGTGACATGGCAAACCCCTGAAGTATCTTTGACAAGAAAACCCCAAATGGAGTCAGGACTGAAACAAGCAAACAAGGAGTAGGGACTAGGCAATGACTTTTGACCAGAGACTTCTGCTGTAGAGGAAAACCAATATAAGCTCTTTCTCCTAATAGAGGGAGGTCTCTAAGGGGGTTCCAGAGGGCTCTCCCCAGCCTCGTTCTGTTCAACGTTTTTATCAGTGACCCAGAGAAAAACCTACACATATTTATAAAAATTGCAGGTATCACAAAGCTGGGAGTACTTGTATCCCTTAGGATACAGGAACTTTGACGGCATGGGAAAATTGGCTCAACCTAACAAGATTAAATTTTACAGGGATAAATATAAAGCGATGCCTTGGGGTTCAAAGATCAATTGTATAAGTAAGGAAAGACCTGGTTTAATGACAAGTCAAGTGAAAAGAAAAACTTAGGAATTCCTATCCTAGAAGGACATGGACAAACATAGTAGAGGATAGCAGCCATAGAGATGAGGGGACTGAAGACTATGCCATATGATAATCAGTTGAAGGAACCAGGCACATTAAACTTGGAGAAGACTGAGGCGGCACTTAATAGTATTATCTTGAGGAATTTGAAGGACTGTCACATGGGAAGGGGGATTAGATTTATTTGGCCTGGCCCTAGGAGACAGAGCTAGAGCTAATGGGTGGATGCTACAGCAATTCGAGGTTTGATTCAAATGAAGAAACCAGAGCTGCCCAACAGAGGAAGGGGCTGCTTTGTGAATGCAAGTTCACTTTTTGACCCTAGCAGAAGAGGGATGATCATTGCTCAGGAACCTTCTAAAAGATTCCTGCTAAAATAATCTCGAAGGACCCTTCTGCCTCCCAGATCCCTGAGTTCAAATACTGCTTCAGACACTTGCCAGCTGTGTGACCTTGGGCAAGTCACTTAACTTCAGTCTGCCTCAGTTTCCTCAACTATAAAATGGGGATGTTGATAGTAAGATACATACTAATATATAATATGTAATGATAATAATGATAGTATCTACCTCCAAGGGTTGTTAAGATCAAATGAGATAATATTTCTAAAGCACTGTGCACAGTTCCCAGAATATATAGTAGGTAACTTTGGTAAATCCTTCTTCCCTCCCTATATTAATAAAAGTATACATCTTCCTCATCTACTTCCCTCCCATCCACACTGAAAAAAAACCCAAAAAAACAAAAGAACATGGTAGATTCTGGCTTGAAAAAAAATATGGGAAAAATGAGTTTGAAACAATGAAGGAGCTCAAGTTGGAATCCTTCTATTCTGTGTCCTATACTCATGTTTGTCTTGGATCATACATCCCCAGATTGGGGACACTCCTAGGGGAATTTAGGGAAATTCACACTGAGTGGTGGGTGAGTAGTCTCTTGTGAATTAGCCCTATCTGACAGGAATTAAAGAAAGGGTCAAGAAAGTGAAATGATTTGCCCAAGGTGACATAGTAAGTTAATGGCAGAGGTGGGATGAGAACCTTGGTGTCTGAATTCCCAATCTGGTGTACTGTTCATTATTGACCCACCCAAGAGTCCACCGGTCTTTAGGTACCTGTGGTCTTCCCCCTTGCCCCTCTCTAGCCCTGTGTACACCCAGACCAACACCAGCCATGGCTGCGGCACAAGGGAGCAGGCTCTAATAGGAGGATGGGCTCTGGGCCATCAGCTCCAACCCCAGGAAAGAGTCTTGGCACTCACCGATGATTGCTCCCTAGAGTCATTAGCCTAATGTGTTGCTCTGGCCAGGGCCAGACAACTTCGGAGCATCTTCAGGAAGGGGGCTAACAACCTACCGAAAACATTTTCCTTTCCTCTGATGAAAGCCACAGCAGGTTCACAATTACAATGCCACGTACACCTCTGGTTGCTGCCCCTCAGGAAAGATGGAAGGGAGCTAGGGACAGATGGGAGAAGGGCAACTAAAACAAGAGGTTGGCACTGGGAGGAAGGAGGGGGAAAGATGCCATCCACAGACCCACCAAAAGAGCCAGCCTCTTCAGTCTAGAAGGAGGGGGCTGAGTGGGGAGGTAAGAAGCAAAGGGAAAGGGGGAACCAGGCCCTATTCTTCAAATCCCTTCTTTTGAAGTTTAAAGATTTATTTAGAATAAACAAAAAGTAGTCACTAGGATGTAGGCTCCTTGAGGCAGGTATTATTTTTGGCATTCTTCCAAATGGTCAGATGCCTGGTACATAGTAAGTGCTTAATAAATGCTTTGTCGATTAGCTAAAGTTTCAGGTGTTTCACAGAAAACAGTACATTTTCAGGAAGTCCCCACAATGTAATACAGAATAAGACTCTAAACAGCTTTAAAAGAGGCTGAGGTAGATAAATCTGTTGCTGAAAGATACTCGCTGGATTACTAAGGGAAGTCAGGGAAGTTTGGAGCAGCTCCCCAAATATGTAAGGGTGACTTCAGGGAGGTATGAACAATGCTTCCCACAAAAGGCCCCTCAGGTTTATCAGGGAAAAAAAAACCCGCTGAGCTGAAAGGTCCCACGGGGCTGACAACCAGGGCTGACCCCAGCAGGTGACCCGATATTGCTGGGATGCTAGCAATCATCATTACCCACTCAGGGCAGCCGCCTGCCTGCCTGTCCCAACCTCTGAGATGCTGGAGCTCAGCTTCCTTCTGGTGACACCTCCAAATTCATTAACTCCGCCACTTAGCACCAGCTAATGAGCACTCACTTACAATCACACCCGCACACTCTGTGGAAAGATGGGCGCCAGATGCCAAGTGCCATCGTTCACTTCACCGACCCAAAGTGCAGTCTAGACGCCGTCGAGGGGGGTGAAGAGGGGGGAGGCTTGTCAGCATCCCAGTGACTGAGTATGTTCTCTCTCTGCCAAAACAATGTTTAAAAAAAACCCCACCCCAGCCCCATAACCTACTTGTGTTAAATGGAAGCCAATTTTATGCTAATGTAACCCAAAAATAAAACACTCAAGACATCATGAAGCACATCTCCCCTTCTGCCATGATCACTAGGTTTGATGTTCCTTGAATTAAAAGTGGCCTCCATTCCCTCATGAATCCTGGAATGACTGGAGGACATTTTTAAGGCCCATAGTAACCCAGGTGTTCAGTGCAGACAGCAGATTACCATTAGGGTTGCCGGGCCTCCCAGTCCTCCCCCCAAGCTGGACCCTTCCAAGAAGGCCTGGCAAATACCCGAGGCATCACTAGGGATACCTTCTGGGACTCTCATCTTTCCTGTTTCCTCTTCACCCTCAGGAAAATACTAACAGAAAAGGGTACTGTCCCTGCGGCCCAATGTGCAACAGAAACACAATATTCTCAAAGTCTGCCTTCAGTGACTCCATGTACTTTTTTGTGCACTTGTCTCTTTTTCCAATAATTCCCCCGCCGCAAGTATCAGAGCCACAGCTCTCATACTGACTGTCTGGTAGTAGGCCCCTACCTCTCATCAAGGAAGACAGCAACAGAAAAACTAATTTAAATTACACAAAAGTGTTACCCCTTCCCCAAAGTTTCTTGAATTAAAAAAAAAGGTACAAAAGGGGAGAGCCTCAGTGAGAAGCAAATTTTTAATCCAAAAGAATGAATCCCTAATGGTAAAAATTTGGGCTGTCAGATACAGGCCAGTGGAAGGAGGTGCTAGAGGGAGGGAGCTCTTCCTAGTCCCCCTCAAATCATGAATCCCATATGGATTGCCTACAATAAGGCTGGCCTTGTCCTTCTCCTTAATACATGCCTCGAGGGCAGTCTGACTTTGGCCCTGCATGCAAGTCACTGGGGCTGGGCACAGCTTGAATCTCATTGTGTTTCCATGGTGATAGGTTAGCCTGGTCACTACCCCATGCTGTTCTAATCCCAGAATCACGCACCAGGCCTGGAAGCAGGCATTTGTAGACTGCCCACTCACCTGGCAAGGTGTAACAGTTTGGGGTGGGAAGCTCTCTGAGACACATCCCTATTATTGCCTCGCCTCCCTCTCCCCCAACAGAAAAGAAGAAGTTGCTCAAGGGGGAGGGGTGTATAACCACCTTCCATGTATACTTCTGTACAGCCATAGGTCCCCCAAAACCCAGCTTAAACCCCGCTTCTTTGGAGAAGACTAGCCCCAGAAGAAATGGTATCTCTTTTCTTGAATTTCAGGCAGCACTTACTGCCCTGTACCATGGTTTACCAAGTCTCACGTACGGCCTGGTATTGTCAGTTACCTTTTCAAGTGTACACCTCTGATGCCCCAGCTAGATCTAGACCGCAAACTTCTGAAGGAAAAGTACCAGAGTTAAAACCCAGAGGCGACAAGGTGGGCCAATTTTTAGAAATGCATAAATTTTTAATGCCAGAAAATTCCACTCTTTGGGGCACACGGGCATTTGTCTTGTGATAAATTAAGACTTAACACCTCCGGTAGAGGGTGACTATTTCCAAATACCTCTGCAAGGGAGAAAGGGTTGATAATTTTCAAACTTCGCCTAGGGCGTGGAAATACTTTGTCTGAGCTCTGGCAGGGACCACACTTTATGCTTTTTTTTTGTATTCCTGATATCTTCCAGCACAATGCCATGTACACAGTGGGGTTCAAAATATATTTGTTGATTGATCCTGAGAGATAAACCATAAAGTCTGGTCAATATGTTAGATCAGGGGCTGGGAAAGTGACACATCTGATCTGGTAAAACCAATAGTGATCTAGGACACCTGGGATCAACCTTGGTCCAACAGCTAGAGGGTAGGGAGGGAAGACATCCCCTGCCTCCGCCTCACTGTGTGTGACTCTGGACAAGGAATTCCATTTACCATTCTATACCTTGGTACTGCCTTCTGTACAACGGAGGAGTAAACTAGGAACATCCACTGTTTTTCTTGAGTACAGGAGTGATTGAGCCAGTGGCCAGGCTGGGCTCTAAGCACCTATGAAGATCCAGTCCTTATGGGCTTGGAGTACAATTTTTGGTTGCCACAGCAACCTCTTTAGAGGCTTCCATGGGAGAATTTACCTTATTGAGGAAGAAAGTACTGTAGAAGGCTCTCTTAGATATACTGAGGTTTCAAAACCACCTCCTTCCATCCTTCCTCCCTCTTCAAATCTACCCCCCCCCTCCCCAAAAGCTCTCCCCCTTCCTGGGTCACACAAAGGTGTTTGTAGGCATGAGGAGTATGCGTATGAGTGCTGGTGATGGAAGAAGGTCTGGGTGGTTTTGTTTAGAGAGGGAATGTGTGTACAGTCTCTAGGTTCAGAGAAAAGATCTGCACACATATACACGGTTTAGTAAACATGTATGTGAAGGGAGAGCACATGTATAGGAAGGTCACAAGTGTTTTTGCTTATAAACTAAGTAGGTGTGTGGAGGGCTATAAGTGTCCAAGGAGATTGTATGCATAAGTATATGTGGATTGGGTTTCTCTGCAGGTGAAGGGAGGGCTGCATGTGTGTCCCTACATATAGAGAGAATGTGTCTTGGTACAGGAAAATGTGTATGTGTCCTGGGGGTGGGAAAAGAGAGGGAGTACATGTAGAAAGGAGTAGAATAGGTATGAAAAAAATGTATTTGTGCATACAGGAACTACACTAAAACATATCAGAATTCTCAAATATTTAAACATTAACATATCAGAAAACCTGGCCCCCAAACTCCATTCTTTCCTTGGCTCAGGGTAGGAGTGGGGAAGAAGAGAACCTAGTTGATGCCAATCATAGAAGAAGTCAGTTGTGGAGAGCAGGGGTGGGGTGGCATTGCCACATGAGAAGGAACAGAAGAGAAGGAAGGAGGCTACGGAGAAACAGGCACACACTTCACATAGGAAACAGTCCATATCCAGTGAGCAACAAAATGGGTTGAGCTAGAGAAGGCAAGCCAGTGTTTAGCCCTGAGCAAGACCATGAAGAGGCTGAGGACTATGACTGAGGGCTAAGTGTGGGAGGGTAGGCAGGCAGAGGAACCTACCTGTACCACGGTGGGCGGGTGCTGAAGGCCTGGAGTCATAGATGGCTGAGTCCCTTGGTGGGAGAATCATCCAGTGCCCCCTTGGCGCCCTGTTCCTGAGGGCTCCACTCCTCCAGCACCAGGGGCCATTCTGAGGAGAATCTGAAAGAACAGGATGGGAAGGTGGGAAGGGCTAAGACTCCCTTCCCCCAAGCTCATTGCCGTACACCTAGGATCACCAGGAAGGAACCAGAGGGGGGAAAGGCAGACGCTGGAGTGAGGCCATCGTCCTGTGCCCCTGATGGTGGCCAACAGAGAAGGATGAAGAGATCTGAGTGAGGTGATATCAGCTGACATTTACAAAGTACTTTAGGTATATATTGGAGATACAGAACATGTAAATACACATACATATGTATAGATGTCCTATATATCCTCCTGTCACAACAACTCTGTGAAGTAGATAGTCCAGGTCCCAATGTTACAGAAGAGGAAACTGAGACTTGGAGAGATTAGACATCTTGCTCAAGGTCACACAACAAGTTAAGTGGGAGAACTGGGATTTGAATCCAGGTCTTCTGTCCTGGAGTCTAAGCCTGGACTCCAAATCCAATACTCTTTTTGCCAAACCACAGTTGTTTCCCTTAGCGTAGGCTGAAACATAGCTAAGGCCAATGAATGGAGATGAGGGGGTGGGAAGGAGAGTAAGAAGTAGGATATGGGGGAGGGAAGGAAGCTGGTCCTAGAGAAAAGAAAGGATGGAATGAGAAAAGGAAGCAGAGAGTAGGGCTAGCCAGAGAGAGGTAATGGCCCCTGGTGCCAAAGTCTGAGGCAGTGGGCAGATTGGAAGTGCCCAGGGGGTGGGCATCACAATAAAAGGTCACGAGTTGGAACAATATCCAGGAAGCACAAGGTTCCAAAATTGATATTAGCTTAAGTCCTGGCAGGGTAAACACAGGGGCCGAATTGGGCACTGGGGCATTCACATGCTTAAGAGTCATGTGAGGCTCCATTGTCAGAGATAGGCAGTATTGGAATGATAATGACAGTAATGATCATGTTAATAATAACTAATCTCATACAAATCTACATACATGCAGGGAGCAGCACCAAAACCCCATGAGGTAGACACCACAGGTATTTTGCAGGCTGTGCCCACACAGTGGGTAAGAGGAGGGATATTAAAGGGGAGGACAGAGACGGAAGCATCACAAGGGAGATGGAGCCAGTGTTGGAGGCAGAAGCTGAGCCAATTCTGGGGTGGGGTGGGGGGGGGCGGAGGCAGAGGCCAGAACAGGAGAGGCTGGGGCAGAGGAAGAGACAGTTCAGGAAGGTCAAGGGCAGTGGGGGAAGGTAAGGAGTGGGGGGAGAGAAAGGAGACAGAGCCAGTACAGGGGCAGGGGGAGAGAGGCAAAGTCTGGAGGAGGAGTGTGAAGGAGACTGGGGCAAGTGGCATCATAAGGACAGAGGGGAGGAATGCAGATGCCGGGCCTATTCAGGGAGGATGGAGAGTCAGGGGCAAAGCCAAGGTAAAGGGGACAGTGCAGAAAGGACAGGGTCAGACACAGTACAAGGGAGAGAGGCCAGGCTAGTGCAGGAAAGCCTGGGGCAGAAATGGAGCCAACTCCAGGGAGGAGAGTGAGGCAGAGCCAGTGAGGGGCAGGGTAAAGAGAGGCAGGGCCAAAGGCAGTGCAGGGTTGGGGGGGGAGGTGCAGAACTAGAGACAGAGGCAGTCCAAGAGGTGGACAAAGGCAGAGGCAGTGTGGAGGGGGAGGGGGGGAAGTGGGGGGGAAGAGCCAGTAAAGGGAGAACAGAAGCAGAGGAAGTAGAAGGGAGGGAAGGAGCCAATGCAGGGAGGATGGGAACAGAGGCTGTGCAGGAGGGACTTAGACATAGAGCTGGGGGGGGGGGGGGAGGGAGCAAGAGGCAGAGGCAGGGCCAGTGCTGGAAGGATGGAGACAGAAGCAGTGCAAAGTGGGGGCGGGGCAGAGCCAGTGCATGGGAAACTGATGGGGCCAGGTCAGGGGGGAATCTGCAAATCTAGCACGTATGTGTCCAGGTAGGTTAGCGGTGATGGAGCAGAGGAGAAGGGCTAGGGTAGAGGGGCAGGACTGGGACAGTTCCAGGTTTATAAGATATCAGTTTCTCAGTTTTGAAGTCTCCTATTAAGCCCGCTGTCCACACAACCACAGTGAAAGTTGGTCAGAGCTTCCAGCTTGGCTCCTTTGAGACAGATCTCCACAATCTTCCCAGTCACACCTGGATAGGTTAAATGCTACTTCTCACCCTTACCCTCCTTCCCCCACCTTGCATCTCAGGTTTACGTTCACATCTGGTGACAAGAAAAGCTGGAGTCTCAAGGAGTTAGCCCTGCCCTGATGGAAGATAAACAATATGGTGTAGTGGAAAAAGGACCTGGGGGTCCAATTTTAACTGTTCAGACCTGTGTGACGTTGGATAAGTAATTTTGGCTTCAGTTTCTCATCTCTAACATAAAGGGGTTGAACTAAATGATTTCTAAGATCTACCTTCTGGCTTCTAAATTCTAAGAATCTATCTATCTATCTATCTATCTCTTTTTTTAAGTGAAATTCTCAATAGTCTAACAAGCTTAGTCCTGGGGTCCTAGGCTAATCTTCATGGCTGAGTGTAAGAGGAGAGGATGCTCTAGAGAGGGGGTCAGGCATAGAAGTCAGTGCCAGAGGTGTGTATATGTGGGCATTCTAGATCATGGAGTAGTCATGACAGGTGGGGAAGGCAAGCGGAAGGGTGTTACCAGAGGAAGAGTACCTGTGGATGGGAAGGGTGTATGTGTATGCGTGTGTATGCGTGTGTGTGTGTGTGTGTGTGTGTGTGTGTGTGTGTGTGTGAGTGTGTGAGAGAGAGAGAGAGAGAGAGAGAGAGAGAGAGAGAGAGAGAGAGAGAGAGAGAATAGGCTAGGTGATGTTAAGAAGATAGGGTGTTGAGGGGGGTGTATTAGGTGGGGAGTGAAGAGAATGGGAAAGGTGAGAAGAGCTTAAGGGGTCAAGAATGGGGTATGCCAGGAGAAAGAGATGTTGGGAGGGTGCCCAAAGCTGTAAAAGGAAAAAGAGAGGTATTTTCAGTAGGGAAAGGAGGCTTTGCAAGACTGAGGGGGAGGAGGAGAATGGGGGAGGGAGATGTCAAGTGGGGGAGGGGTGTGCCAGGCAGGAGGAAGAGGATGGCCCGTTCAGGACAAGAAGGATGCCATGAAGAGGGGCTAAAGGGATGCCAATTGGGGAAGAATGATACAGGGGTGGAAGAATGGAGGAGATGCCGGGGGTGCGTATGTGCCAGGAGAGAGATACCAGTCTGGGAGGAGAGAGGGAGATGAGAAGATGCCAGGCAAGGAGGGGAGGGGCTATGCCAGGAGGGAGATGCCAGTCCGGGAGGGGAGGGGTAGATGCAGGCAGGAAGGGGAGGGGGTGATGCCAGAAGGGAAGGCGATGCCAGTCCGGGAGGGAAGGGGGAGATGAGGAGATGCCAGGTCGGAAAAGGAGGGGGAGATGCCGGGGGGAGGGGAGGGAGGTTGCCAGGCAGAGAGGGGAGGGAGGGGAGACGCCAGTTGGAAGTGGGGGATGCCAAGCAGGGGGCTGCAGGGGCCGGGCCGCCCAGGTGGCTCACCTGCTCCCGGAGCTGCTCCGGTTCTGGCCCCGGGACTCCCAGCCCCGCGCTCTGGCCCTGGCCCCTCTCCCCGGCTTGGTGCTCGGGCTCAGGCTCGGCCAGCCCGGGCGCCTGCGCCGCTGCAGCCCCGGAGCGGGGGAGGCGCAGGGAGCGTCTGAAAAGAGCGTGGAGCGTGCGGCGAGTTAGGGATCGGAGCAGGGAGCGGGGAGCAGTGAAGGGGAGCCCCCCATCTCCTTCCTCACAATGCATCACTTTCCTGCATGGGGCGCTGCACTCCACCAGCAGCCCCTGCCCACATCCATTTGGAGGCACGCTCGCATTGATCCACACATGTCCGTTTGCAGACAACCACACAGATAGACACATGTCCAGGAACTCAGAGGCCAGCCCCCAGACAAGCACCCACCTAGACACAGACCCACCCCCACACAGGCACCCACATTGGCGGACTTAGAGCCACCAGGCCTTTCCCAATCAGTCATTCAGAAATACATTTGAAGGAAGGAAAGCCTTGGGGGTAGGACCTTGGGGTTGAGATCTGGGCCAGGATCTAACACCTTCTGGGCCTGGATATTAGGACGCTTGTCAGTGACTGTGATGCCTTATCAATCAAAAGGAGCCAGGTCTCTGTTGGATCAGCAGCCTGATCTGGGGATCCTGAAGTTATCCAGTGGATTCTGCTATTTCAGGAACCTATCTACTGATAAGAAGACAGGGCCCTGGCTGGGAATGGGGCTGGCGTTATGAGTAGGAGTTGTAGGTGGCACCCCACAATAATGGAGCTCCTGGCAGGAAATTCTATTAAGCAATCCCTTTCACTTTTCTGTGCCTCAGTTTTCTTACCTATGTCACAGCAGCTGTCCTACAGAGCATGCACAGGGATAGGCCTGGGCCCTGGCCACTTCCGGTTGACTCACGTCATGCTCTATGAAATGGCTCCTCTTACATTTATAGAGAGAAGAGGTTGCCCAGATGATCTCTAAGGCAACTTTCCAGTCCTAATTTTCTATGAATTGAGAGCCCTGAGATTTACAAACCACTTGATTCCATACAAGTCAAGCACCTCTCCAAGCTTATTTCTTCCTCTACACAATAGAGGAAGTAATTCTTGTGCTAGGTAGCCATTGCCTACGGGAGTTACGGGGTAAACTGGGCAGCCAGCGTTGGTTAGGACCCCATGCAGATGGCATTCGGCACAACTGTAAATTGTATCAACATCTACCATCAGCTCCATCTTCTCTCCCTCCCTTTTAGCTGCAAGGTGGCTTCTGGCTCTCTGACCCAGCATTGCCTGGCCTCCTACCTTCAGCAGGAGCACAGTAAGAATTTTTATGACCACCGCCCTTTTTGTCTTGGGAAGGGCACCCTTCTTTTCCGAAGCTGGGCTCTCTCATTTTTCTTCTCTCCTAGATCTGCCATGCCTACAGACTTTCCCAGTTTCCTTGGGAGACCACACACAGACCACCCATAAGCAGGGATGATTTTTAAAGGCGCTTATTAAAAGAAACAAAGGGGGAGGAGGGGAACCTACTGCAGTTAGAATGAAACAGCTTTATCTGTTCCCTAGTTACAAAATTGTTTTTAAATCTTTGCCCTGCTTCTCTCCCTATATGAATAGAAAAAGCGAATGACTGGGGTTGGAGCCCTTGGCTTTTGGCTGTAGGATCTTGGGCAAAACACTGGATCTCTTTAAGCCATGGTTGCCTCCTCTTTAAAATGGGAATAAGAATGATTAGCAGGCACATTCTAAGTCCCCTTAGAACATTCTCTGATACTGTAATACCTTTCAAAGTTGTTATGAAGATCAGAGAAGAATGCATTTGAAAGTGATTTGTAAACTGTTAAAAAAAACACAACAATACAAATGCAAGGAATTAAACTTATTTTTCTGAACTTTGGGAGAGCTTGGTTCAATTCACACTAGAGAACTCCCAGAGTTTCTTTGCCTTGAGTTCTTTTTTTAAATATAAATTTATTTTTTTATTTTTAGTTTACAACATTCAGTTCCACAAGGTTTGAGGTTCCAAATTTTCTCTCCCTCCCTCTCCTCCCCCCTTGCCCCCCCAAGATGGCATGTAATCCAATGTAGGTTCTACATTTACCTTCACATTGAACTTGTTTACATATAGTCCAGTTGTAAAGAAGAATTATAACCAATGGAATGAATCATGAGAAAGGAGAAATGAAACCAAAAAAAAGGGAAAAAAAAGACAGCAAAAAGTTTGCCTCAATCTGCATTCAGACTCCATAATTTTTTCTCTAGATGTGCGTAGCTTTTTCCATCATGAGTCTTTTGGAACTCTCTTTGAACCTTGTATTGATGAGAGGAGTCAAGTCTATCAAAGTTAGTCCTCACGGATACTGTGTGTCTGCAATTGTAAATAATGATCTCCTGGTTCTGCTCCCCTCACTCAGCATCAGTTCATATGGTTGCCTTGAGTTCTTGTCCATCCTACAGGCCACCTTTTAATTTTCCTTCACCACTTTCATTTCCGGAAAATGACTCTCCATCCTGATCTAAACCTGCCTAGTTCTAATGTTCTTACCCCAGTCTTCCCTTCTCTGGAATGGGGTTGGACCTTACTGTTTCCTGTTCCTGTTACCAAAGCCGGCCTATCTCCTTGGCCTGGGCATTTAGCTCATTTACATCCACAGGCTGGGTTCCCCTTAGCTTAGCCTACCCAGCTCAAGTTAACAGATTGGCCCAATTTCCCAGGTGTGCCACAATAACCTTATCCAACCAGGCATTTGTAATGGTTTTCTTCAAGGTCCTTTCATTACATTCTTAGAATGAGATATTTTCAGCACATAGCATCATAGAATCTAAGAACCGGAATGCATGTCAGAGGTCATCTTGTCTGAATCGACTCCTTCCCAGTGCAGAATCTCTTTTATTTTATGCCAGGAATGATCCTGTTCCCCTTGGATCAGTACTTAGCACCGTGCCTGGCACATAGTAGATGATTAATGTTTGTCCTTCGACTTGGATTAGATATACTAACAGCATGCTAGTGACCTTAGAGTTCACTTAGTCCAATTCGCCACCCAAGGTATGACTCCTCTCTACAACGTTTCTAACAGAAGGTCCCTCTGCCTCTGCTTGAACACTTTCAGTAACAGGGAGCTCATTACATCACATGGCAGTCCATCCTACTTTCAAACAGCTCTAATTAGGAAATTCCTTCTCATATAGAGAGGAAATCTGCCTTTACCTATAGTTCTTATTAGACTGGTGAGCAAAGATGTAAAGAGTAAAGATTTACCATATCCATGTTAAAAAAAACCCCATTCCTTTCAAATGAACATGAAACCATAGAATTAGAGCTAGTGCACCCCTCATTTCACAGGTGAGGAAATTGAGGTCCAGAAATGCCCCATTTTCATTTGCCAGAAATTCTCCAAGGGTGTGTTAGGCCACAAAAGAAGGAAGATGCAGGAATAAATAACACAGCTACATTTTGAATAACTAAATATTGGGAACTGAATCTTGGCACATTAGCAATGATGGCTTGCATAGGAGAGGTGTATAAAATAACATAATTGAAGATGTATGTGACCAGAAAAGGGCTGGCTATGCAGTGAAAACAAGGGATAACAGATAACCACTTTCATTGCTGCACTGATAAGCAGGAAATATTAAAAATTACAGGGGAATGCTTTTAGTGTTTTGGGCATATTTTCTAAAGGGGATATATGATGTAAAACCCCTTCCGGGATCATTCCCCCAATCCACACAGGCATTGGCAGTTTAGGTCCCCCCAAAATGGCTGCTACTATTCTCATGGTTCTAGGGATAATGTTGTGGGTGGCTATTATTACACACTGTAATTCTCAAGCCCCCATCAGTGCGCTTCCCGTTAATAAGCCATAATACTCAGTTCTCAGCAAAGGCATTTACTCAAATGGTATAGTAAGAGCAGAAGTTATTAAGCATTTTCCCTGGAAAACATGGGGCCTACTCTGCCACAGATATACACAGAGTCTATGACAAGGTGGGGAGAGAATAATGGCTGAAAATTTAAAATGCACTGGCAATGAAGCATGTGTGTAAGAAACACATGGCCAAGACAACTCACAACTTTCTCAGATTTTGATCTATTTCCTTTCTATAAAGGGTCCTCAAGAAGGTCACTACCGAGTGTTAAGTTGGTGATAGATAAGCTCCTTCCCTACTTGGTGGGTTAGCTGGACCGGCTTTTCAAAAAGCAAGGTAACTCAGTTGGATATGCAACTCATCTGGGCTTGCTCCTCATAGAAAATGAGTCAATGTGCTGCTGAGCTGGGTCAAGCAGTTCACTCAGCTACTGAAGTGGCTCTTCACTGGACTTGGATGGACTGGACCAGGCAGACTACTCAGCCACTGGGATATTGCTAGACTGGGCCAGGAAGGCTGCTCTGCTGCTGGATATGACCAGCAAGATACCCTGATGCTGGACTGCTGCTGCCGGACTTGGCCAGGAAGATCACTCAACCAATGGGCTGTGACTGCCTTGGCTGTGTCAGCCAGATTGTTTAGCTGCTGGGCTCTTTTTAGGCTTAAGCATCTTTGCTTAAGGTAAGATAATATACCTACTGATAAAGAAAGCTCCTCTGCCCTAAATATTTCTCTTACTTAGTCTACCACAATTCCTGAAGTTTCCACCCAACTAACTTTTTGGGGAAAAGGCATTGAAGATCAGCTGAAACAAAAAGTGTTACCTAGGAAGAGTAACAATATTAAGTTATTATCAGCCACTGACACTGTAGCTCAAATTAGTTAAGCAGATTATGCCCACAAAGAACTGGGCCCTGATAGTATGAAATTCTCATGTAAATTTTGATACGAGCTTAGTAAAAAGTAAATTTTCTAGCTTGGGACCTTGTAAAGAGGGGGAGGAAGGACGTGAAGGCAGATTTTGGACACAGGGTACCTTGGAATGGGCAGATATATTCTGCCATAATTTTGTCCTTGACTAGTCCTGTCTTTGCTGGGCTAGTCATATCCCTAAAACAGGGGTTCTTAAGCTAATATCTAGAGACCCCAAGGAGTTGGTAGGTACATTTTAGGGGTCCACAAACTTGGATGAGAAAAACAAATTACATTTTTATTTTCACTAATTTCTAACACATTTGGCTTTTCCTTTACTTAATGAATCAAAAAAAAATCTGAGAAGGGGTTCCAGACTGCCAAAGGAGTCTGTAATACAAAAAGGTTAGGAATTTCTGCCCTACAGGTTGTGTATAAACAATCACAGAGGCAGTATGAAAAGTGAAAGAGGTACTGTGTAAGGAGTTGGGAGACCTGAATTTTAGTTCTGGTTTTGATAATCTCTTGCTGTATGACATTAGAAGAATCACCAGACCTCATCTACAAAATATTGGACCTCTCTACCTCACAGGAGCATTGTGACAATGAAAGGATGTAATGGCTCTGAAAGGGCTTTGTAATATAAATGTAAATTGCCATACATGGGGTTTCTGACTGATTGATCTGGTAAACAGATAGTTTACTCAGATTCCCAAGTTTCAGGGTCTGCTGATATGGCCAAAAACAGGTTACATATAAAATGTCATACAAATGTAATTATTATTACATGAGAATCTGTAGTTATTCCTGTTGCCTCAGAGAGTTAATGATGGCCCTCGGTATTATAAAAAAAAATCAGTATCCTTTCCTTCCTTCAAGGCCAGCTCAGGTCCTGTCTCTTCCATGAAGTCTCCCTGACCACTGCAGCCCTGGCTGATGTCCTCTAAGGAGAAGTTACTCTAACCCTCATGGTCCACAACGTTCATTTGGCTCAATTATAGGTTGCCTTGTATTGTTAGTTAGCAAGAGATTCTATCATACATCACCTACCCACCCATCTATCCACCCATCCATCCACCCATCCATCCATCTATCCACCATCCCTCCATCCATCCATCCATCTATCCATCCATCATCCAACCAATGCACATATGAGTTCTTTAAACCTGTATTCGTCCTGTCTGATCTTCCTAACAGACCTCCCTGTGAGGGAGTTAGGGCAGGTAGTATTTCCCAATGTAGGAAACTTCAAAAGGCAGCCTTGTGAGAAGCAGGGGCATCATGGAATAGAGCAGTAATTCTCAAAGTATGGTCCTGGTTCTTCTTGTCTGTGAGGTCAAAACTATTTTCATAATACTAAAATGCCATTCGCCTATTAAAACACTTTCCCCTTTTCCAACCACATATCTGTGTGAGGCCAGATTTTCTTCATATATTTAAATCAAACATATATCACAACAGATTGAATGCAGAAGCAGATATAAGATTCCAGCTATCTTCTATTGAAGGATACATTAATGAGATTTGCAAAAAAAAATGTGTACAATAAAGCCACTTTTCTCATTTGTTTTTATTTTAGAAAATATAGTTATTTTACATAAATGTATTATTTATGTTTATTGTTCTTTCAAATGAAGTAAATATGTTTAAAAATTATCAGTCTTCATATCTAATATAGTAAATATCAATAAATTTAAACCACATAAAATCTCTTCAGGGTCCTCAATAATTTTTAAGAATATAAAAGGATCCTAAACATTAGAGAACCACTGGTATAGTCATTAGGGCAGTTTTCAGAGTGAGGAAGATATGGGTCCAAATCCTGCCTCCAACACTTATTGACTATGGGCAAGTCACTTAAATGTTTCATGCCTCAGTTTCCTAATCTATAAAATGAGGAGGCTGGACTCAAATGGTCTTTCAGGTCCATTCTAGTCATAAATCTGCAGTACAAAGTTTCCAAAAATTTGATTGACTTACCCAAGGTCACATAGTAGGTAGAGCCTGAGTTAGAACCCAGATCTCCTTTATGAATTTGCAGAATTTATTTTCCACTTTACCCCATAGTCTAGTTGGGAGATTCAGGATCCTTTAGCCATTACAAAGATAAGCGTTGTCAGTTTTAGAGTGTAAACCTCAAGTAGGCAGAGGCAGAACAGGAAATTGGGGTTCTTTAATACCTTTAAACAGTCTCATCCCGTATGACAAAAATAACAGAGATTTCTAGCTATTTCTCACCCTGAGCAAAACCATGAAGTCAGAAAAATGTTTCTTTGCTGCTCCAGTCTTTCCTCTCCGGGGGAAGCCCCACTCCCCACTCCGGCACCTCTCCCCCTACCTCCATCCCATGCTGCCTTCATGCTTTGCCTTATTATTCCCTCTGACCCCTACTGAGGTGCCCCATCAAGGTCTGCCCTACCTAGACAGCATCCATTGCCTCTACATTTCCCCTCTCCCTTTCTTCCTATCAAAATTACCCATCCCATATCCTATTCTCTTAGGGCCCTTCTGTATCACTAAAGCTTAAATGATAAACTACATTTTGCCTGTAGTACATAATGGCTGTTAACAGCTCAATGTGCTGCTTACTCCTCCTTAGAGTGTTTGCATTTTAGCAGAGGGTTTCTAGAAACCCAAATGAATGAACATCTAATAATGGTGTTTGAGACACACCATTGCAGGCCACTGGGGAAAAGTTTTTTGGCCAGAGGAAACCCCTGCCAAAGGATGCTATGTGTACCTACATAATGTGATTTGAAAGGTGCTAGGGTTTTTCTAACCCCCCAAAGACATTTACCATAGCAATCTTGCCAGTGTTTATAATTCCACTGTTATTCTTTTAGTCACTTGAGCTAAGGGTCTTTAAGAGTTCCCTTCAGATTTAGAGCATCCTCCCCCACCCTCACCTCCCAACAATAAACACAGTAAGTCAACAATTTACCTTAGGATAAGTCTATCATTCTTTTAAAAGTAATTTTTAAAATTAATAGGAATCTATTTTCTTTTCCTCTTACATTCCCCTACACATGTTGGAAGAAAAGGAAAAAAAAAACTTCTTGTAACAAAAATGCATAGTCAAAACAAATTCCCACATTGACCAAAAATAAATGCTTCATTCTGCATCCATCACCCTTCTGAGAGTGGGTGGGTAACTTGTTTCATCATCACTCCTTTGGAATTGGGTTGGTCACTGCATTGATTAGAGTCTTTCAAAGTTGTTTATGTTCATAATGTTATTCTTATTGTATAAATTGTCCTGGTTCTGCTCACTTCATTCGGCATCAGTTCAGTCACATCTTCCAAAGTTTCTCTGAAAATTGCCCCTTTTACCATTTCCTATGTCAAATTGCATTCCATTCCATTCATGTACCTTACTTTGTTTAAGCCATTCCCCAGTTAATAGATACCACCTTATTTTCTACTTTGATACCACAGAAAGAGATGCTACAAATATTTTTGTATATATAGGTCTTTAGCTGATTCTTTCTAATGGGATAGCTTTCTTAGAATGTTGAGGGAACAGGACACAAGTCAGGTAAGTTTTTTTTTAATTTTGCTTTATGAAATAAAACAAGTATTTCCATAACATAGTACAATGAAACAGATGAAACTGTACGTGAAACTGCGAATCTACTGTGTAAAACTTGCTATTCCTTTCAAATATACAACAAAATTATCATGTAATTTCTTTTCTTCTTTCCTCCCCACCCCCACCCTAGAGATGGCTACCATTAGACACAAATAGGTATAGGTATGTGTGTATATATGTGTGTGTGTGTGTGTGTGTGTGTGTGTGTGTGTGTGTGTAAAAGTATTCTATACATACTTCTATTTATCAGTTCTTTCTCTGGATGCAGATAGCATATTTCTTCATGTCTCCTTTATGGTTAATTTGGGTATTTATAATAGACAAAATAACATTATTCCCTCAAAGTCATTCTTAAAACAACATTGCTGTTACTGTATACAATGTTCTGCTCATTTCACTCTTCATTGTTTCATGCAAGTTTTTCCATGTTTTTCTAAAATCAGTGAGCTCACCATTTCTTATATTTTCTTATATTCCTTTATTGAGGTAAGTTTCAAAAGAGGGGAAGGTAGGCAGATGGAGAGGTGGAGGGGAAGGGGAATTTCAATCTATAGGATACTAGAGGCCTGGTGGAGATGGAAGGAAGCCCAAACAATCAGGTCAAAAGGGCAAAGAACCAGCTTTTTTGACCCCTCCCAGTTCAGTCCAGGCTAGACCTTCAAGCCAGGAGATGAGGAGGAGCAGGAGAAAAAAGGGAACCCCTGGGGAGACGAAGGGTCTAGCATTTCTGCATAATTCTGGCTTGCACTACCACATCCTTAGCACAGTTCAAAGTCTTCCTTGCTTGAATAAGGTACTTCTTTGGTCCTGCCTCCCGGGATTATACAAATACTTTCTCCATCATGCTTCTCTGCAGCCTCTACCTCTACCACTCACGCATCTACAGTCACAGAGTAATACAAATTAGAGCTCTAGGGAAACCTCCATTACTTGGTCTAGATCATTACTAACTCCCTAGCAAATAGTAATCTTGCCAACTGGTTGGGACCTTCAAAATGAAAGACCACTTTTCTTTTTTGTATTTCTGTTGCTGGATCTGAACCCTTCAAATAGAAAGACAGAGATGGAATTAGGGGGACTGCTGGACTAGAGCTGACAAGTATACCAGTTCTGAAGTTGGGCTAGGATTAGCAGTGAGGAAAAGGACTAGAAATACTCAGTAATCTGGTCAGAAAGAGCATAGATGAGCCCTTTGGATCCCTCCCACTTCAATACAGGCTTGACCTTAGAAGTTGGGCTTAACCTTAGATTGGGGTAAGGAAACTATGGGAGCACACAGGGCACTGACAGTGGCCAGAGTTAAGGGCTACCTTCAACTGCAGGGTCAAGGGTCAAGTTCAATGACTCAGTCAGAAAACATCATTGACCGAACATCCATTATATGCAGGGGTCAAATGGGCTGATACAGAAGAAATAGATCCCAGTTCCTGTTGTTCAGGTTACAGTTGATGGCTAGAATTAGGGCGAATGTATCTAACTCTTTGTCCCCAGTCTGCACAGGTAATGTGTATATTTTTTGTTTCATTTTTCTTTTACTCTTGGGTCTACCTGAGTCTACATCCTCTTTCTCTTCAGATAAGAAAGGGAAAGGGCAGGGATTACCCCAGCTTAGAGCAACGGATTCAAGTAGAAGTCAGGGGACCTGGGTTCAAACTTGCCTTTGCCACCTTGTGGCAAAGAGTTCTGTGACCGGGTGAGTCCCTTCATTTCCAGGGACCTCAGTTCCTTTATCTGCACAATGAGGGTGTTAGAAGGAAACGAGCATTTATTAAGTCCCTACTGTGTGCCAGGAACCGCACTAAGTACTTTACAAATGTCTCATTTGACCCTCACAACAACCCTGGGAGGTGGGTCCTATTATTATCTCCATTTTATACTTGGGGAAACTGAGGCAGATGGAGGTTAAGTGACTTGCCAAGAATCACATGACTAGTAAGTGTCTGAGGCTAGATTTAAAATCAAATCTTCATGACTCCAGGCTCAGCGCTTTACCCACTTTGCCGTCTACCTGCTTCTGTTACGTTTGATGACCTCGAAGGTCCTTTCCAGCTGCAAATCTATGATCCAGGTGCTTGGAGCATTCTCAGTCCCTCTCTATGCTCAATTTCTTCTCATTTGGCAGCTCTTAGAGCAGTTAAAACGGCCAACGCAGGACATCTTTAGTGGAAACTGACTAGGCACTCAGGCCTCCATTCTGACGCAGGCAGATAGAGCCTCAGTGAGCGAGGTGGAACCTACTGCCTCCCACGACAGCCCATCCCACTTCTGGATAGCTTGAATTTCACAGGAAGTTTCTCCTTAAAACTTAAACCTGCTTCTTCAACTTCTAGCCATTGCTCCTATTTCTTCCCTCTGAGGCCAAAGAGATGAAATCTAATCATTCTTCCATGTGAAAGCCCTTTAGACGTTTGAAGACACCTGTTATGGCCCCTTTCTAAGACTTCTCCAGGCTAAACATTCCCAGTTTCTTCATCTGACCCCTCGTATGGCATGACCTCCAGCCCCCTCACCATCCTGCTCATCCTTCTCTGGATGTCTTCCTTCCTAAACATGTGGCACTTTTTCATCTATCCATACATCCAGGACTTATTGAATGCCTACTCCACTCTCAGCTTTGTGATTTGGGGTGAAAATCTGATAAGATACTATACTGGTATATTTGGCATTACATTTTTACTGATTCTGAAAGAGGTTTGAGAGAACCAGACAAGATTAAAATAGCCAACATGCTTTTATTGAGTACCTACTATGTGCAGAACACTGGGGTGGAGGTGGGCATCAGAGGAACAGAAGGAAGTAGCTGTGCTCTCAAGATGCAAGGACTGGAAAACTTTCAGAAGTGGACTTCCAGATCATTCGTTCATTCATTCACACATTTCTCTGTTTCTGGAGGGAATATATTGTACACATACATACATATACACATATATGCTGGTTATTTGACTAGAAGGAAGTTATCAATTAGACTGAACCACTATGTTAAGAGGTATACCAAGAACACTAATTTTCTGAGTTCTGGTTCCTTAGGCAGTAGGGCAGTGCTAGCTCATATGGTCCAGTGTCCGTGTACCTCTTCTACCTCCCTTTACCTACTGTGTGTTAGAAAGCTGATGTCCAGGAGTGTGGGAGGAGTACCTTAGTAGAACCCAGGAGCAGAGTGTTGGAGGGATCTGGAGCCAGAAACTGGATCTCAATGGAAATTCTTGTTCAAGCCAACTGGTATCAGTGTCCACATATGAGCTCCTTCTCCCATTTAGGATGGTTCTTGTGACTTAAGAATCTATCAATGACAATGGCTGGAGGAAGAGAGAATAGAAAACAAAGGAGATGGAGGAAGGTCACCGACTGAGAGTCCTCATTACTCTTCACCCCTTTGCTTCAGAATTCCAGATGTTCTTCAAGCCAGGAGGAGAATCTAAAGCTGATAGTCAGGACTTTGGGATTCTGGTCTTAGTGCTTTCTCTCTCTCTCTCTCTCTCTCTCTCTCTCTCTCTCTCTCTCTCTCTCTCTCTGTTTCTCTCTGTCCCCCTCTGTCTCCCTCTGTCTCTCTGTCTCTGTCTCTGTCTCTGTCTCTCTGTCTCTGTCCCTCTCCCTCTCCCTCTCTCTCCCTCTGTCTCTCTGTCTCTGTCTCTGTCTCTGTCTCTCTCTCTCTCTCTCTCTCTCTCTCTCTCTCTCTCTCTCACATACACATACACACACACATACATACACACACACACACACACACTTTTTTCCTGCCATCTCTGAGTGAGTGACTCTGATCATGCCATTCCTCTATTCCAGAGTCTCCAGTGGCTCCCCATCGCCTAGGAATACTAGCTAACATTTCCATAGTACTTAGGATGAAGTAGGCACTCTGGTAAACACTTTATAATTAGAGGAAACTGAGGCAGACAGAAGTTCAAGTGACTTGCCCAGAATTGCATAGTTAGTAAGTATCTGAGGCTGGATTTGAATTCAAGTCTTCCTAACTCCAGGCCCAGCATTCTATCCACTCCACCACCTGGCCACCCACAGAATCAATTTCGAATTTGTTAACCCGGCATTCAAGACCTTCTATATTCTGGTTCAGCCAAACTTTCCAGTTTCTGTCTCTGCCCATTTTGCGTTCCAGCCAAACTGACCAGTCTGGCCATCTTGCAAACACTCCCTGTGCCCTTCTTTGCCATCTATGTTTTAAAAATCCCATCCATCTTTGAAGACCACAATCAAATGTCAGCTCCTCCATGATGCTTTCCCTGATCTCCCTAGTCAGAATTCATTCCCTTACACCTCCCTCTCCCGTGCTCCTTAAACCTTGTTATAGCTCCCTTCTACTCTAGTCATATTCTGCCTTGTGGTTATTTTGTCCACATGTCTTGTGGCCTCACCTAACTATTTCAATAAGTTTCCCATGACTTGCTCAATTCTGTGTCCCCCTCACTGCCTAGGGCTAGAGGCCAGAAGACCAAGATCTCTCTTCTCCCAAGCCCCTGCCCCAGCTCTACCCCTCATGCAGTCATGGTGTCCCGAGTAATCATTCTTCACCAACGAGGACAGCCTCATGAAAAGGAACTTGAGCCCCGAGTTTTACAAACCTAGCAGGTGTTCATTAAACATTTGTTAAACTGAATGAACAGTAGGTCAGAGCTGTGTGTGACTTTCTAGTGCCACCTGGTGGGCTTTCAAGTGTATGACACCCTCTTCTCCCTATACCCTTAAGAGTGAGAATGGGTGGAAAAAAAGAGTTGAATACACATCGGCTGCCCTGAAATATGCCACACAGGGTTTTTATAGCTGTCTTTGTTTTTACTCTTCTTATCCCTTGCCATTATTTAGTATAACACTTAAAGATTGTCTAAGCAAGCCCTGACAACTTCACAGAACAGAATCTGAGAATCTGAACATTAGAAATGGCCTTGACCAATCCAAAGCTTAACGAGAGTGCCCTTGAAAAACACAAGCGGCAAATGATCATTCAGCTTTCACATGAAACCTTCCAGTGGGAGGTAACCCACTATCTCCTGAGGCAGCCTAGTAGACCTCAGGAAAGTTCTAATTTTGTTACTAAGTTTTTTTCCTAACACCAAGCCTAAATTTGCTTCTTCAACAAGTTGCCCCTAGTTCTTTTTAAACAAATTATATAAGTATATATATTGTTTTAAATATATGTAAATATATATTTGCATCACCTAAATTTCTCTCTCTTTTCCTCCCCCCACCCCACCCCAGCCATTCTACATAACAAATTTGTTTAAAAAAAAAAAGAAGAAGAAGAAGAGGGGGTAGCTAGATGGTGTAGTGCACAGAGCTACTGGTCCTGAAGTCAGGAGGACCTGAGTTCAAATCCAGCTTCAGACACTTAGTAGCTATGTGGCCTTGGGCAAGTCACTTAACCCCGATTGCCTCAAAAAAAAGAGAGAAAATTAGCAATATATTAGAAAAAAATCATGCAATATTCCATGTCCATGGACTCCCCCTACCTCTACAAAAAAGTTGGGAGATGTGTTTTTTCAAATTTCTTCTTTGAAGCCAAGCTTGTTCTTTGGAATTTTGCAAAATCTATTCTTGTGGTTGTTCTTTTCATCTATATTGCTGTAATCAATGCGTGTATTGATTTCTTGGCTCTGCTTGTTTCACTTTGCATCAGTTTATAAAAGTCTTTCCAAGCTTCTCTGTATGAATCATATCTGTCATTCCCTACAGCACAGTAATATTCCATTACATTCATACACCACATTTTGTTTAGTCTTTCTCTAATAGATGCCATTGTCCCTAGTTTTGCCCCGAAGGGACAAGGCAGACCAAGTCTGAACCCTCTTCCACGTGTCAATGTGGAATACTTTAAGAAAGTTATTGTGTTCTATCTTCATAGTCTCTTCTTCAAGGTAAATAACCCAGTTCAATCAAGCCTCGTATGGCATAGCTTCTAGTCCCCTCAGCATCCTGGTCATCCTACTCTGCATGGCTTCTAGTTTGTCCACATCCTTCCTAAAACATGATGTCCAGAACTGAACACAATAACTCAGCAGAGCTTTGACCAGGGCAGATACATAGAGTAAGGCTACGATCTCCTACATTTTGGACATTAATGACCTCTCTTAATCAGTGAATCAGCATTTATTAAGTGCCTACCTACTATGTGCCAGGAACTATGTTAGGTGCTGGAGATACAAAGACAGAAATGAAATAATCCTGAAGGATCTCATACGGGGGGGGGGGGGGGAAATAATATGGACTTCATGGAGACCAGACCTTGAAGTATGTGCAGATATTTCTTTCCTGGTTTTAGTTCAAATGACCACATGGAAACTTGGTAAGATGCTGTTTCTGGCAATGTCTGACCAAGAGGCTGGTATTTTGCAATGATGAAAGGTCTCCTAGTGGCTGCAGAGCCTTGACTCAGGCTTGCTGAGCTGTAACTCAGTGTGCTTACAAAAGGAGTAGCCTGCCCATATTTCTTTCTTTCTCCGCCTCTTGTCTATGAAATGTGAAGGCTGTTTTGAACTGCATTCTGGAGAGGCAGACAGGAGAAAGGCGATAGCCCCATCTTCCACCTGACCAGGGGCAATTGTGAGCATGGCTGCCTCTATCTCTTCTGTGTTTGCTTCACTGAGCCAGTGACTGCATAGCATCCTCAAGGTGGATGTGTCCAGGCGTTACCCTGGGGGTTCAGGAAGTCCAGGGGTTCACTAGCAGCTCTCATTAGTGTTCAGAATTAGATGGTGGTAGTAGCAACAAGAGCTGTAGTGTCCATCTGATGGCAGTGGAATTAACTGTGAAAAATGTAGAAATACAGCAGGGAGGGTGACCCTTTCATAGTGAAAAGAAGTGATGGCTCTGTACGCTTAAAAAAAAAGCATAGATTCTGGGAACCCAGCTGAGAGAGCTACCCGGTAGAGCTATACTTAAGGAGAACTTCATGAAGAACAAAGGGACTTCCAGGGTCAGAAGTTGGAAGGTGTCCCTTTGTCACATGTGTTTTCCATATTTCTACTTCACTACCATTTCGCTTTAAGATTGAGCCCATCCTTTCCATGTACATCATGTACATTTGTGGGATAGTGTGCCTTGGATTTGGGAGTGGGGGTAAGTATTCTTGTATCAACTATTCTTTCTAAACTTTCTCAGTAAATACTTTGTCTAAAAAGGAAATTCATTCTAATCGACTTGTTGCTAATGGAGAGCACACTGGTGGGGACTTAGGATCAATAGTCTTAGAAACTCAGTCCCTCAGGATCATCCCCTAGAAACCCAGGAGAACAGTCAACCAACCCTCTGGGGAGCATGCACGCACACGCTGGACCTCCCAAAGCTAGGCTGCTTACGCCTCCCCTTGGGGTTCCAGATTATCCTGAGGGGTTTGTGAGTTGTCTCTTTTCTCTGCCATCACCCTGAGCCCCTCCAACTGTGTTTCCCCAAATTTGTTAGAGGCAAATAACCATCACCCAGTCAACCATTAAACAATAAATATCTTTCCCAAAGGTATATTTACTTCAAAAATACAGCAAGAACAAATGCACAAGTGTTTCCACTCAATATCTTAAGGACATATTCTCTGCTATATTACCTTGGTCTCTAGGGGAGTAGGCCCAAAACCTAGCTCAGTTTCTCTATAACACTGGACCCACCAAATTCATATTCAGACACAGCTTGCCGTTTCTTTACTTGAAGAGCCTGCCACCTAGACAGGAAAAGAATGAATGAGAAGGCCAAGGAGGCCTCATTTCTTGGAGGCCCTGTGGCCTCAGAGGGGCAAGTCCTTAAGGCCTTTCACCTTATTACATGGTCTCTCACTAGTTGCCAAGGTCCACTAGACTCAAATAAAGCAAAAAGAGACTGTCAAAGCTGAGGATTTTTTGGTGAAGCCAAATAGTCAAAAAAAGATTCCTCCCGGCCAGGTGGTTAGTCAATCGGAACCAGTTATAGAATGTCTATCCATGACCCACAGTCTCTTTACTTCTATAATCCAGCCGTGTGGTTGGACCAGATTCATTGCTAGGGAAGCCTGACCTCAATAGGGAAATGTTTAGGTTGCTTTCAATCGTCTCCAACTCTTTGTGACCCCATTTGGGTTTTTCCTGGCAGGGATATTGGAATGCTTTGGCATTTCCTTCTCCAGCTCATTTTACAGATGAGGAAACTGAGGTAAACAGGGTTAAGTGACTTGCCCACAGTCACACAGCTAATAAGCATCTGAGGCTGAATTTGAATTCAGGAAGATGAGTATTCCTGACTCCAGGCCTGGCATTCTATCCACTGAGCCACCTAGCTGCTGCAACATGGAAGCAGGTTCCCCGTTTCTCTCATTTATTGTCTCATTGCCCCTGCCCCAAGGAAAGTTGCTAATTATAGATACAACTGTGGGTTCAAAAGTCTAAGAGATTTTCTCAGAAAGGAAGAAAGAAAAAAAGGTGCTTTATACACAAACATGAATTCAGTACAAGTCAGGTGATTTATTACTACTAAATAAAAGCAATGACGAACAGAAGAAAACCAGAGAATATATTATCGTAACGCAAACAGGATTCAGAAACTTAACCCATAGCTGCAGGTACAGTTGTCTGGGAGGCCCATAGTTAGGCCTCATTTTCTTAACATAAAGCAGTTTTTTAGCTGCAAGGTGGCCAATTAGGCATTTCGTATTTCACTTCTGAGTTCAATCAAATTGCAAGCTTGATCTTTTCTGTAGCTCCTCTTTCTCCAAAGCTCTCTTAGTCATCAACCACTGCCTTTCTGGGGCTACTGCAGCCACCAGCACCCACAGGCCTTCTGGGACCTTCTGATGCTCTCAAGGTCGCTTACTAAAGGGAAGGAAACAAAAGAGAGGGACAGAAGTGGCCTAAATCCCAGTATAAGCTCCCCTGGTTGAATGCCCATGTACTAGTCACCACATAGGTGGAATCTCTAGGTACCAGGGTTGGAGAATCCATCCTTCATTGGAGTTTTTTCTTGTCATCTCAATGGCCACTGGCAAGAAGATCCTAGCTAATAACTGTCTCTTCTTTTATAATATGTAGCACCTGCCCCTCTGCTGCTGTCATGGGGCAGGGGATGACCAAAGAAATATTAACATTCAAAGTCTATCACATCATGGGTAGGAGCTGCCAGGAAGTTTGTCATCCCCAAAGGCCCAAGCAATGAATCACTGTGTCCTTGGAATCCCCAGAAGTAGGCTCCTCCTGGAAATAAGCAGAGAATATCTGGACATGATCAAAGTGTTGGGGAGGAGGAAGGCCTGCCATGCTACAAACCTCTTCCAAGGTCAAGGTTAGTAGCACACTATTCATTCTACCTCCATGTTAAGTCTGAGGCCATTAGAGTTTAGGGAACTCTGAGTAAATAAAATGTCCATCAGTATTACTACCAGCTCTCTGGTTCTCCTTGTTCTGAGGCTAAAACACTGTGGGCAGAGTCCAAAGGTGGATTATACACGGGAGCATAGACTTACAGGATTTAAAACTGGAATGTATTTGTCAAGTAGCCAGCATGTATTAAGTGCCTGCTACGTTGAGATACTCCGCTAGGTACTGGGGATACAAATACAAAAATGAGACAGTCCCTGTGCTCAAGAAGCTTCCATTCTTCAAGGGATCTTAGAGATTATCTATTCCAACCCCCTCACTGTACAGATGAGGAAACTGAGGCCCAGATGGGGGAAATGACTTTTCTCAAACTTATCCAGCCCTGAATCTGCCTAATCACTACACACAGGGCTGACTAGGCTGGCAACTTTGGGTAGCTCTGCCTCACCTAAATCATGCGCAAGTCAAGACATCGCCCTTGTAAGGTCATTGGTCGTCTTTGGGAAAAAAGAGCAAACAACATGACAATGACGATGGACAACAACAACACACACATTTTTTTTCCTATCCCTAAATAAGGTTATTTTTGGAAAATGCATAGGGGAACCCCTAACTCTGAAGCTACAATCTCCAGAGAGGATTTGTTTGGGGCTATTTCTAGGTTAGAATAATCCAACACAAACCTGAATCTCACACACGCAAAAAAACCCCTAACCTCGCACTACCTTTAGATCCAAAGCTTGAGAGAATTGTCTTTTAGGGGCCCAAACCATGTAATGAGACACGGTCTGTTCCCATTGATTCAGCTGGATTCAGTACATGGAGGCCTGACTATCATAAAGCAGCTTACGGTCATCTTTTTCTTTCACCTCTTGTTTATGGTCAATCATCGAGTTCCATTGCTTTTTCTCAAACAAATCCTGGTTCCCATCACTGTCTCTTGCCTGAATTCCTCTTTAACTCCGTACAATTTCCCCCTCAAACAAAGCAAAAAGAGACTGTCAAAGCTGAGGATTTTTTTTGGAGAAGCCAAATAGTCAAAAAAAAAAGATTCCTCCTGGCCAGGTGCTTAGGCAATTGGAACCAGTTATAGAATGTCTATCCGTGCCCCACAGTCTCTTTACTTCTATAATCCAGCCGTGTGGTTGCACATCACCATCAGATATAGTATTACTGAGATATCGCTTCTATCGTAGAATTATAAAGGAAGCTGTAAGGGTCTATGAGGATCATGTAGAATTCAACCTTCTTGTTATAAAGGACAAAACTGAGCATCGAATGCAGTTAAATGGCTAGCCCAAGGTCATGTGACAAGTCAATAACCAGCAGGGTCAAGACATGAGCAGAGAATAGGATCCCCAGAGCTCTTCTACTTGCTGACACTGTCTCATGTAATTCCTCTGCTCAGAAGCATTCAACAGCTCCCTATTTCTGCACCAAGCCGAAGCTTCTCTGTCTGCCTCTGAGAGACCTTTCCTGCGGAACGTCACCCAGGCTTTGTCCTTCCCAGGCTATAACTCATACTCTGAATCTCTTTCTCCATCTTCTCTCCTAAAAAAAAATTAAATTAAATTAAATTTAAAAAGCCCACCTCATCTGTCCAATACCCCTATCCAGGAAGGGCTTGTTCTTGTTCCAATATGATCAACGAATTCGTACTAAGCTGAGAGCAGCTTCCTGTGTTACCCCTCCAAAGGGGGTCTGCTTTTTTAGCAAGGGCTTCCAGAAACCAAATGCCTTCAGGCTAAGGAATTAATTTCTGATGGTGGAATTTCAAGTACAGTAGGAGGCTGGTGCAGGAGATATTTGTGGAACAGGCAAGCAGCCTTCTCTACATCCTTCAAATCCTATCCCATAAGCAGCTGCCTGCCCTGCCTTTCCTTGTCCACACCCCTGAGCTTCCCATTGAGTTTTGCCCCATAAAGCACTCTGTCTGAATCACCAGAATTTATATAGTACTTTAAGGTTTGCAAAGCATTTTACATACGTTACCAGCTCAGAGGCAAAAACAGCGTCCATAGTCATTCAATTCACTTGAAGAGTGGGGTGAGCAATACGAACATCTCCTGTCTTTTGAGCATGGGACTCTGGACTAATCACTTGTTTGTTGTGCTTTAATTCTGCAGACCTATGATCTGTTAAAGCTTGTCCCTTCCCTACACTCCGCATCTGACAGTCACCCTTATCTCTGCTTCAAGCGTAGTGGCTCTTCTACCCTGACTTTGTGGGAAACAAGAGGTTGCTGCAGCATCCCAGACGTTATTAGCAGAACTAATGGAGCAAACTGATGTCTTTGCTCTGATCTGGGCAAGTAGCTATTTCAGGGCTCAGCTGCAGGGCCCTTTCAACACAGAGCCATGGCAAGCCCAGAGACACTTAGGAACATAGTCCCGGAGGATCCTGACTCTAATAAGAGCCATATTAGTATATTAGTCCAGGGAGAATACCCTAGACTTTAGGATTGGAGAGTTCACAAATAGGATGCGTAGAATCCCATGACTTAACATTCCCTCTGGCAGGGGCTCAGGAAACTCAACAATGAGATGCTGGTGAGAGAGCTATGGTTGACTCTAAGGATGAAAAAAGGGGGAGGTGCATACAGAGACATGTAGCTACCCAGTGAATTAATCAACAAATTCAGATTTAAAAGGAAACATACAAGTGAGGTAAATCACAGAATGAAGATGAAAGAGCTGTCAGGTCCTATAAAAATAGTAAAGTAGAAGCTTATAGTCATAGATGTGAAGCTGGAGGAGACCCCAAAGGCAATCTGGTCTGATGACTTCGTTTTACAGGATGAAGCCCACAGAGGTTAAGTGACTTGCCCACCACAAAGGCAGTAAATATTAGAGGCTGGATTTGAACCCAGATCATTGTTTCAACAATCCGGCTAGCAGCTGCTGTGGGGGTGTAAAACCAACAACAACCAGCTCATAGAACGCTGCAAGCCCAGGTTCTTTTGATCTGCTTTACTAAGGAAAGCAACCGTGAAGGGGTTAACAATCTTACTTTAATCCAGTATACAAATATCATTCACTTAGTTCAGGGGGAAAAGCCAGCACCCTGAGCTTCAAAGCAAATACAAACAGATTACAAACATTAACAGACAGACCTTGTCTGATTCAAATTTCAATGCGTAGTTACCAGAGTTTAACAAAGTCCCTACATCCGGGTTTACAAGCTGGAGGGCTCTGCAGCTAGCTGGACTCTGCACATCAGTGGGCAACCAAGAGTGAGAGCCCTTTAGCCGTCTTTAGCCCTCATCAAACCTCATCTGAGTGACCAGAACTTAAGCTCTTACTATTGGCTCTGGAGTTAGCACCTCCCTTCATTGGCCCCCCACCACCCCCCAGCCCCACCTTAGTTACCAATTCACACCCACATAGGCTTAGCACCTAATAGATAGGGCTTTGGGCCTGGGGCTTAGCACCTAGTAAGAGTCAAAAGACACTTAATCATTTTAAAACAGTGAGAAAGTCCCAACTTAATTAATATTACCATCATGTACTTCCCAAGCCAGTGTTCATTTCACTACACTATGTAAATCTTGAAATAAATGCTAAGGACAGTAAAGGGTTTTCTTTTTTATGTTTGTTTCTTTTTTAAAGAAAAGTTATGTTAGAAATTATGGTATTTGAATATAACAAAAGATTATTGTGCCATAAAAATGACAAAAGGAATGGATTTCAAACAATCAATCAACATTTATTAAGTGCCTACTACAAGTGCCAAGCACTAGGGATATAAGAAGAGGAAAGAGAAAGTCCCTGACCTTAAGGAACTTACAATCTAATGGTGGAGACAACATGCAAACAAATATATAGAGAGCTAGCTATGTGTGAGATAAATAGGAAAAATAAAAAAGGGGAGGCATCGGAATTAAGAGGGGCTGGGGAAGGCTTCCTGTAGAAGCCAGAGAGGTTAGTAGTCAGAGCAAAGGAAGGAGAGCATTCCAGGCACTGGAGACAGCTAGACAGAAGACTTGGAGCTGAGAGATGGAGTGTCTTATTTATGGAACATCCAGGAGGCCGGTGTCACTGGATCAAAGGGTACATGTTATGGAGTAAAGTATAGGAAGACTGGAAAGGTAGGAGGGGGCTAGGTTACCAAAATCTGGAAAGCTAAAGAGAGCATTTTGTATTTGATCCTAGAGGTGATAAGAAGCCATTGGAGTTTATTGAGGGGCAGAGGAGTGACATGATCAGACCTTTGCTTTAAGAAAAATCACTTTAGTGGCTAATGGAGGATAGATTGGAGTGGGAAGTGACTTGATGCAGGCTCATGCGATAATACAGTTGTGAGGTGATGAGGGCCAGAGAAAACAAGAAGAATTATATGAACTGATACAGAGTGTTATGAATAGAACCAGAGAAAAATAAAACAACTACAGTATTATAAAGCAGTTTTGAAAGATTTAAGGATCATGATAAATGTATTAACCAGTCACAACTCGAGAAGCTTAGATTGTAAACTCCACCATTAAACTGTAAGCCCCTTGAGGGCAAAGACCGTGTTTTCCTCTTTCTTTGTATTCCCAGTGCTTAGCATAGTGCCTGGCACTTAATAGGCACTTAAAAATGTTTATTTATCGATCTGTTGTTTGATACTTCCCACCTTGTGGCAGAGAGGGCATGGACTACAAGTGCAAAATGAAATATATATGTTCAAAAATGGTCAAAATATGAAAGTTTTTTTTTTTTTTGCTTAATTATCCACACTACCGGGACATGGATAATCAAGTTTCTCCATGGTAGACTCCAGAGCAGATTCTTAATTTAAGTTAGTGATGTTTTCTTTGCTATAACATGTCATGGTATTTTGGCACAGGAAGCACAGGGTACCTAGCTTTGGCCTTGCCCAAAAGAGGGCCATCACTTTTGGTATAAAAGACTTAGCTTTTCTCCCACTCACAGGTAAGGTGTCTCTTTCAGACTTGCTGTTGGTCCCTCTTGTCTTATCAAAGCTTCTATGTTCTTGACTAACTCCTCCTCCTTTCCCTTCCCCTTTTCCTCCTCTTCCTCCAAAGGGGATATATAAGTCAGTGCCCAGGTACTATTCCCTATTGTTAAGGTGTCTGATGGTTTTGAATGATCAGGGAACTTACACAGTATTAATAACAATAGCCAACAGTTTACAAAGCACTTTACAAATACCATTTCATTTTCTACTTGTAACAATCCTGGGTACCATGATCATACCCATCTTGTAGATAAGAAAACTGAGACAAACATAGGTTAAATGACTTGCCAGGGTCACAGCGTCTGAGACAGGAGGTGAACTGGGGTCTTCCTGATTCTATCAGTCTATATCACTCTATCTGCCGGGCCACCAAGCTTATTGAGTAGCTTCCCTAGATGCGACCTTGCTATGAATTACTTTCTGATTCTTTGACCTTTCTCTTTAACATTCTCATGATATCTTTATTTTTCTAGGTCCACTCGAATTTCTAGACCAAAACCATTACAATACTTATTAAACATATTAATATGATACTTTAAAATTGTGATAATGTGAAATTTGTATTTAGCAAATCAGTAATTCTAAACTCATCATTAAAACGGTCTATATGGTTATAAACAATAACATAGAAGTCATGTTCGATTGTAAAATGAATGGCTTATAAAGGCAGTTGTTTCTTAAAACATGCACAGATATTCCCTGTCTGGTCCCAGTCTACTGCATGGAAGCTTAGGGGAGCCTACTTCCAGCCATGAGAAGGGGCTTGCACTGTATGATAATGAAGAGTCCCCTCGTTGGCTGCTGAGCTGGAAGAACAGATGACTCAGGAGATACACAAAAACAAGAAACTGGGCTCTTAGAGTTCTCTTGTTCCAGCTGTGAAGGATGTGGACTACTCTGAGCTGGTCCTTTTAAGCTGGGATCTCCAGAGAATCCAGAGAGTGAACTGCCCTGTCTCCCACTCAGCCTCCATGGGACCATGAGTGCTGCAGGAAAACTAACAGAAGAAAAGATTTCTAGTACTAGTCATACAGTCATTCAACAAGCATTTTTATTAAACATTTACTGTTCCAGAGACCGTGGTAGGCACTGGAAATACAAAAACAAAAAAGTAAAAAAAAAAAGAAAAAGAAGAAAGAAACCCCACCCCAGTTTGCCCTCAAGAATCTCACATTCAATGGGGCAGATATGGCTATACCACCCTGAACACATCCAATCTCTTCTGATCTCAGAAGCTAAGCAGGGTGGGGTCTAGTTAGTGTTTGGATGGGAGATGACCTGGGAATACAGGGTGCTGTAGACAACATACAAACATATAAATGAAAGACAATTTTACAGGAATCTAGCAGGAATGGGGATGGAGGAAAGGTCTCCTGCAGAATGTGGGATTTGATTTGAATGTTGAAGCAAACCAGAGAAATTGGAGTTGGAGGCGAGGAGGAAGAGCATTCCATGCACCGGAGGGAGACAGTGCAAATACGTGGAATTGGGAGATTTGAGCATCTTGTGCACCTAATAGTAACAAGACTAGTGTAGCTAGATTGTAAGATGAGCAGAGGGGAATCAAATGTAAAAACTGTAGTCATATATCTCTTACAAGGGAGGCAGGGTTGTGGGGCAGAACAGGGACAGTAATAGTGATGCAGAAAGAAAAAAGAGTCAGTGAAATGTTATGGTAGGGAGGAAACAAGACCCAGTCCTTAGAGCAGTAATCTGTTTTTTGTTGCCAGTCCACAAGGAGGCTTGATGAGCATGCTTCCAGAAATAAGTGATGGGGGAGGGGGGCCCTTTCCCTCTATGCTACAGAGAACAAACAGGTATGTATCAATCAAATGCAGGAAGAGACCAGGTCGTGAGGGCTTTAAATGTGAACCAGAGCCACTGGAGTTTTTTGTGGTGGGTGTGACAGTCAGACCTGTGCTATAGAAAGATCATCTTGGCAACTGAATGGAGAATGGATTGGAGGAAGACTTGAGATGGAGAAACCAATCAGAAGGCTGTTTCAATAGTGAGGGCATGTATGGGGATGTTGGCTGTAAGAATGACATATGCTTGATATGTTGTGAAGGTAAAAACAGAATTATTGGTTATCTTTTTCCACACGTGTCCCCTTTGTTTGTGTATTGTAACATTAAGAGTACCATTGCACTCGAGTTTGGGCCAACTCTTCCCTTGGACTTGTGTGTTTTTATGGAAGAGTACATACTCCAAGACTTTGTTGGGGGCAAGAAGGAAGAGAGGGAATGTTTTGTATAAATTATTCTTGCTATGCAATCTTAGTAAACACCTTCACTAAAAGCCTAGTCTACTGGCTAATTAAAATTGGAAACATTCCAGTGAGTACTCAGGAGCTATGTGTTAAAAGTGTAGTCCCACAGGGTTATTCCCAGAACTCTGAGAATAACCAGTCATCTATTTGGGTGGAAACACAATTCTATCATTCAGTTCACTCAAGATACCAATTAAAGTTTCTCAAGAATCTTCTTCATATTTCTCTGCAAGAGTTAAATTTGGTCTGTCAAGAAATGTTATTTTAGGCTGGTTTTTAATTTTTTTTTTTTGTTCTCTCTTCAGCCTTCCCAAAAAGCACTGTAAATGCCAGTCACTCACAGACTATTCATAGTATATAGCAGGCACTAAGATGTCCAGGGCCTTTCTCCACTTCTCACTGAAATTTCATCTTGTCACATACAGGGCTGCAAACAAGAGAGGCTGACAAACGGAAATCACCCACTCTTCTACCAGGTGTGGCTGGCACCCAGTAGCATAAGCTCTTAGGTTTAGCAGACGATTGGAGGATTTTGTTGATTATCTTCAGTTTGTGTTGTATTTTTCTTGCTTGCATGTTTTCTCCCCCATTAAACAGTGAGCTCCTTGAGAACAGAAACTGTCTTTTGCCTTTCTTTGCATCCTAGCACTTAGCAGAGTGCCTGGGACATAGTAGGCAATTAATAAACACTGACTATCCCCCAAAGTTTCCTTTTGGTAAACCAGAATGGAAGGTGTTTGTGCTCTGATTAGGGGTGGGGGCAAAGGGCAAGGATACTCACTAAAATAGAATTCTCCTTATAATATTTTGTCTTAAAATAATTTAGACAGTCTAAAAAGGAAGAAGTTTCTCCTCACCTCTTTTCTCTCTGTCTTTTCCATATATTCCTCATAGATCAAAGTCTAACTCACACACTGTCCCTGACTCCATATGGAAAAGCACCTCATAAAATAGCAGTTATAATTGTAACTTCAAACTCACAACCAAACTGCTGGTTGCCCAACATTCCATTTGGCTCTTAAAGAGACAGTAAAAGTATATGAAGGCTCTGTGGGAGAGTCTAATGAAATAGTCATATATCTCTTACAAGGGAGGGAGAATTGTAGGGCAGAATGGAGAAGATAGTAATATTAATAGAAAAGAGTGTCAGTGAAATATTATGACAGGGAGGAAACAATAAGGACCCAGTCCTTAGAGTAGTAATCCGTTTCTTGTTGCCAATCCACAAGGAGGTTTGATGAGCATGCTTTTGGAAATGAGTGATGGGGGAGGGCAGCCCTTTCCCTGTATGCTGCAGAGAACAAACAGGTATCCCTGGACTGTTTCCTGTCAGATTGCAGCTTGGTGATTAAAAGCCGTTTAATTGGATGCTAAACTGGAACTGAGTGTACCTAAAAAAAGGCTCAGATGCATGAACTCTGTCTCTCTCTTCCCTGATAAGAAGCCAAGGGAAAACAGCTGTAGGCTTGGAGGGGGGAGGAATCAAGCCCTCTCTACCACCCAGCTGCCATCTGTCCATGAACCCTTAGTGCCTCTACTATTTCTATTTCTGTTGTGTTTATTCTCTCTTGATATTAAGTGAGTGAATACCAGAGATGAAATAAGCCAGGTTATGATTTTGAATTTGGAAGGGTTAAAGACCCATCAAAAGTCCACTCAGCAGCTGGAAAGGTATCAGCAATACCTGATTCCAGTGATGAAGCCCTGAGGAGCAATCTGCTTGACCCAGCTCAGCAATGCGGCCTGGCAGCCACATCCTTTGAGGGGGCAGTATGTTTGTCTAGGGTCACACCGGCAGTATGGATTAGAGGTGGACCTTGAACTTGGATCTTCCCTGACTCTAAAGTTAGCTATCACTAGGCCATGCTGCCTCCCAGGGCCTATTAATACCTGGTATATTCAAAGGTACTGAGGATGTGTCTGCATTAGATTTGAAAAGCTACACACAGCTCACGCTCTCTTTTTCTATCTCATTACAAAATCTCACAGACACTTCTTTGCCTGGGCCATTTTGAAGCAGTCTATAGTCTGAAGAGGGTCAATTTCCTGGCTTGTGGTTAAGTGTCCAGCTTCATTTCCCAGAACCAAACTAAAACTCATTCCCAAGGGGAGTGGCAAGGTAGAAGCAAATGTCTCCTTGTGTCCGTTTTTGAGTGTGTTAGTGTTCCCCTTTTGGTTCATATGCTATTAATAAACCCTGAAATTATGTTAGAGGTGGGTATGACTGTGTTTCTGTTCCTGCAGATTAAGAAATGGACTAATACTCACAGTCAACAGTCTTGTCCATTTTCAGAATCAATAGCTAGTTCAAATTGGTCAGGTAAGAGCTGCCGTAATTGTGTGCAGCATCACCTCACCGTTATCCTTCCTTCTGATTTGGCGATGATTTTGACATTTGATTTAACTTGTTGACAGTTTAACTACACACAGACAGATGATTCAGAAAAGACTCCCACATCAGAAATAAATCATTTTTTTTCCTTCTATTACAGTATAGTCCATGCTGACTTCTGGCCAGGATGGCTGCTGGAATAGGAGGCAGACCTCCCAGAATCTACATATTTACTCTAGCAAAACCCTGAAGTTTGCACCAGACCACATAATGATCAAGAAATCCAATGAGAAACTACAGTAACTTACTTCTTCCACTCCAGAACTGCACAAAAAGCCAGCTGCAGGCAATATGAAAGAGGGCTGAGAGCAAACCCATCTGGGAGGTCCCTGAACAGCCAGATTGGCCAGGGATACATGTAGCCTGTGAGGTCCTGAGTTCAGAGGTAGCAAGAGAGAAGGGTTTCTCTAAGAAATCCTCAGGGTGGTCAGAAAACTTGGATCTTGGAAACCTCAAAGAGTAACAGAAGGCAGCAGGCGGTAGGTTATGACCAGAAGGGTGCCATGGTGCTCAGATTAGCATAGTCTAGGTCCAATGGCCCTGAAGTCACTCATACTCTGTCATGAGATGACAGAGACGGTTCTGAACATCCAGTACTCAATACTGAACATACACTGAAGCACTGAACATTCAATCTCAAAGGTACAGGGAGTGTCGAACTCTAGGATACAAAAGTATGTACAAAAACCCAAGGGTAAGACCAAGCATGGCCAACCACCCTCTCAAAAGTGAAGAATGAGAGGAAACCAGATCTGGCACAAAACTCCAATTCAGAAACTAAAGCTGAGAGAGGAGTAAATTTTAAAAAGGAAAACACCGACCAGTATAATAAATGAGTGCAAATCAAGAGATCTCAAAGACAGACCAAATAACTTTGTAACAACTGAAGGCAGGAACTCAAAGGAAAAATGGATTTTTAAATACCTAGATGAAATGAAGTAAGAAATAAAAACAAATAATACCTCTGGAAGAAAGAATTAAAAGGAGAATAAGTGTCTTGGAAGATAAAGTGGAGACTCTTACCCAAGAAACTGATCCCTGAAAAACTAAAAAAGACCAAACAGAAATGAGTGACTCCGTTACATAATATTCCATTAGAAAATATATTAGAATAAAATCAAAAGACTGAAAAAATAGAAGAAAATATAAAATAGCTGATATTAAAAAAAACCTGACTTGGAAAACACATTAAGGAGGGATCATTTAAAAATCATTAGACTTCCTGAAAGCCATGATTTTTTCTTAAATGTCTGGACACTATAGAATATTTCAAAAAATTTTAAATGAAAAGTACTCCAAGCTATTAGTGCTAGAGGTCACAGTAAAAATAGAAAGAGTTCACCAATCACCTCCTAAAAGAAACAGTCCCGGGAATATCAGAGCCAAAATCCAGAGCTCCCAGGTCAAAGAACAAAATACTGCAAGTATCCAGGCAGAACCCGTTCAAGTACTAAGGAACCGAGTACCAAGTCAGGATTATACAAGACCTGGTAGCTTCTACAAAAACCAGGGGAGATCTTGGAATACATATTCTAAAGGCAAAGGATATAGGCTTACAACTAAGAATAACTTACTCTCAAAGTCATATATAATCCTACAGGGTGGGTAAATCAACCTTCAATGGAAAAGAGGACTTTAAAGCATTTTTGATGAAAATATCAGAACTGAGCAGGAATTTTGAAATACAAACACAAGAGTCCAGAGAAACCTACAAAGGTAAACTTATTTAAGCAAGTGGAAGGACATATAATGATACTGTGCTAACATTCTAATAGAGAAGAAAAGTATCCCTTCGGAACCTTAATGTTTGCAATGGTTGCTGACAGAGGGAAATAACATAAAAAGAGGTCCTGAGGATGGATTGGTTTTGTTCTTTGGGTTTCAAGAAGGGAAAGGGGAGAGTGTAAAAGGAGGAATGTACTGGTATAGAAAGGAGGAAGATGGGGATGGAACTTGACATTTCTCATAGATTGTACAAATGTAGAAGAAGGCCCATCAAAGATTTAAAGCAAAAATTCAACATTGAATTGAAAATTATTCAAAATTAAGGTTATATCAATGAGCTTTATTTTATATTAACAACAGAGATGTAGATACTTCTGAATTCATTTTTCTTCTGTTGTGTAATTAATAATTAGTCATATAACAAAGTACAGACGGGTTATAGATTATTCCAACTTTCTATAGAGATTTCCCAATTCAATAACCCTGTTACAATGGTTATTCTCATTCCTACATCATACTCACCTTTCTTTCCTAATTTCCTAAATTAACGAAGTGGAGTGTCTTCAGGGTCATTTCATGTCTATGAGAAGCCAAGGAACACCAAAAGTTTCCATAGAGTAGAAATAGAATTTTGAGGCACTGGAAAAGAAAACCAACTCTATCCTTTGTAGGACAGAGAGAGGACAGGGAAATTATGAGAATTGCATATGGATATAAAGATCTGGAATTCCCTTTTCTTTCTGTTGCCCTTGGGTGAGACTTCCTGGATGCCACGCAGGGTAGAGAGAACAAGCAGCCAATACAAATGAACTGAGTTCTTGAAATTCAGGAATCTCTGTTTGTCACATGGCAAACTGGGGTGTTTAGTAGCTGTGACTGGAGCCAGGCTTGCTGAATGCCTTGCATATTAGCAGCAACTGATTTTGGGATTAGGACTGCCAGATTGTGGTGACTGCAAAGTACCATATCTTAGACTACTAATGATTTGAACCAAAAACTAAGGAGCCAAGGGCATTACTAGCTCTTCTCAAATTTATGGAACTCAAAAGACTGTCATCACAGTCAAGGTTAATCTGGAGTGTTAGGGACTGGCAGTTATTGCAAGTCTCATTGGCTAATGAAAAGGAAGGGAAGTCACCTCTTTCCCATTGTGCTTCTCTGATTTTCTCATTTGTATAGCTCCTAATACCAAGAGGAATGAGTCCCAGACACAACCCTTTCCACAATCCATGACCCACAGGAGTAGGTGGTTTGGGACTATTCCCCAAACACCTCAAATATTTAGAAGGTTAAAAGGGAGGAGTTTTAGGAGACCAGAGGAAGAGGGGTTCATATTGAAGTTCTTCGTTTCATTTTCCTTATTTTCAATAAACAATAAACTATGTGGCTAAATAGTACATTGAATACCTGTGTCTTGAGACTGTGGAGGGATATTCTGGATGAGAGAAGATCTTAGATGTGGGGTAGGAACTAGTCATAGGTAACATATTTAAAAAATATTTTGTGTAATATTTTATGTAATCCACTAGCTTTATTTTTGTGCCATATTTCATATTACATACAAATTTAAATTCAGAACCATAACAAGCCAGCATCTTGATGCTGCAGGGCTTGATTTTGAGGGAAAGAGGTAGTTACTTGTAGTAGCAATTAGATATGAAGATCTTTCCCACCCATTAATAGGCCATGTGACCTGCTTATGTCACAGGAAGCCTAAGTTACATGGTGGGAGGAGATTCCTGACAGGAAAAGGAAGTTATGTCCCAGGAAATACTGAGAGAGAGAAAGATGCTTTGGCTGCTAATGGCTGCTAATGGCCACCCTCATGATTGTTAGAACTGAACAGGTTGACTTAGCTGTATTGTGAGTTTGTCTTTGGAGAGACCCCAGCAGGGGGTCAGAGAGGTTTTGGGATGGCGATGCTCCAGGCTGTTATATGGTGTTTTAAGTTCTTTGCTATTATGATAAAGTGAGCTGACTGGCTGTGGGAGTTGAACATTTGGTTATGGGATATGGTTTTCTGGTGTCTGAATAAATGTTATACTTCTTTTACCTTCTTTATGGAGAGTCTCTCATACCTTGCAATACAGAACTACATAGGCATATTCACAATTATTGTTGATGTTGTGTTTATTGCCTTACTGATACATTACTCTACTGTTAAGTATGTCAAGCTGAGCACACTTTGGTAGTGAGTTGGGATACAGCAGTCTTTTGTCAGGCTGTACCATGAATGTGACAGAGATGAATTCAGGTGACTACTAGGTGGGTGGTTCAAGCAGAGTGTTACCTGATGGACAACTAAGATATTTTGCTCCCTTGCTGAATAATTAATATAGTGGCATGCTACTTTTGCAAAAGATTTTTTAAAAAGCAGCATTTGAACTGATTTAGATTGTTTCTACTATTTCAGTGTACAAAGAGGTCAACATATGGCCTATGGATATCCTTGGGTCTTTATCTCAGCTTTTTTCTTTTATTTTAGGTGAAGGAGGTTGGAGATGACTACAACATTGTGGACCTCAAGAAGTTCAGGAACTGAATCCATGCCATGTTTTTCATCTATCAAGTCCAGCCTTGAGGTCCCAAGGAGCTGGGAGTAACTTTCAGGACCCAGCCTACTTGTAGCTTAGACATATTCAAGAGCAATGCTACATTTGGATATGAACTTGGTAGCACCAATGCTATGTAGAAACTATTAAATCTAAGTCTACTCTCCCCAGAGACCAAGATGTTATAGGGACCATATACCCTAAAGAACACATGCATATGGGCAGGAGAGGGGGAGAATGATTGTACTTCTATTCTTGGTATATATTAAAAATAAGTTTTTCTTTGTAAAAGTTAATTAATGTTAATTGGTAAAATAAATAAATAAATAAAACTGGGGTGCTAATTGTGGTGGCAAACAGTGAGAGGAACACACCTGGAAAGAGGACTGGAGCTGAAGCCACTAAAGAAAGACAGCCTCCTACCCCTCAGGGGGTATCCCGATAACCCTGAGGAGGAGATATAGATTCTTCCTCACTTTAGAAGAGTGAGGCTAGAATACTAATTACATATAACTACAACATTATAAAGACAGTCTCTAGGGTTGCAGGTGCTGAAAGTCAGGGGGCATGTCTCTGTCTGCCATTCAAAAGTTTGTCTCTCCCAACTGTCTTTTCTGAACTCCTCTGAAGTGCCCATGTTAGCTCCCTCAGTAAATGTCATGTCTCCCTTTGCATATGTAGCCCACAGTTTTACAGAGCTGTCACTTAGGAAAATTTCCCTGGGGGGCAGAAGTGGGATTACACAAATCATCGATAAAGATGTTAAACAGCGCAAAACCCTGAGGCACTCCACTATAGATTTGCACTAACAAGTACTTTTTGAGTCCAGCCATCCAACTAGTTTTGAATCAATATGATTAAATGTGTGGTCTAGTCAGAGGTAGGTGATAATACAGTGGATAGAGTGCTGGTGATGAGGGCGCAGTCTCTGGGAACCCCCTTGAATCTGGAATACAGTCTCTGGGAGCCCCCTTGAACTGTCCTTGAATCTTCCAACTGGATCTGGCCTTCCCCTAAGGCCACAAGCCTCACATTATCATTAGGCCCAAATCTCTACCTAGCCTCGCCCTTTGTTGTTCAGCTACTTCCCACCCTTAATCCCATTACCTCACCTTGCTTCCTTGGACTTCCCCTCAAGACCCTCCTTAAACCCCTCCTCTAGTCACCCCAGACCACCCCTCAATCCCTCCTACAGTCTTTGTGTATATAATCTCCATCTTGCCTCCATGAAGGTGCTCAGATTCAATCTAATTCAGTAGGTTGAATCTGGCCCGCTTGTGGAAACAGGCGTCACAAGGTGGGGGGATTTCTTAAGACAGCCCATTGTGGCGAATCCCTAATAAACTTTGTCTTTTCCCTTGGCTGATAAGGCTTGAGTCGAATTCTTTCCGCAGGACCTGGTGCGTCAATGTTTTGGGGCGTCGACCACCCCTCAACCTTTGACCTCTTCACTGGGGCTGGAGTCAGGAAAACCTGAGTTCAAATGTAGCCTCAGACACTAGCTGTGTGACCCTGGGCAAGTCACTTAACTAGCCTCTGACTCAATTTCCTGAAATACGGGTATGTGAAACAGGGATAATAATAGCACCTACTTCAACAGGCTGTTTTGAGGATCAAATGAAATGGGTATAAAAAAAATCACTTAGCACGTAGTAGGTGATATGTAAATGTGTGCTCCTTTTTCTTCCCTAATCCATATCTCTCTATCTTTTCCACAAGAACAGTTTGAGGAACTTTATCAAAAACTTTGCAAAAATCTAGATAAACTATATCCAAAGCAACCCCATCATCTACTAATTTAGTAATTCTGTCAAAAAAGGAAATGAGATTAGTCTGGAATGACCTGCTCTTAATGAAGCCCTGCTGGCTCTTTGTAATTACAGCTTCAATTTCTAGATGTTCACCAACCATCTCTTTAATGACCAGTTCTAGAATTTTCTCAGGAATTAAAGTCAATCTCATTGGACTATAGTTTGTCTCTTTCCTTTTAAAAAAAATTTAGGACATTTGTCCTTTGCCAACATTGTGGTATCTCCCCCATTTTCTATGATCTTTCTTTTATTTTTTTTGAGGGGGGAAGGCAGGGCAATTGGGGTTAAGGTCACACAGCTAGTAAGTGTGTCAAGTGTCTGAGGCTGGATTTGAACTCAGGTCCTCCTGACTCCAGGGCTGGTGCTCTACTCCACTCACTGTGCCACCTAGCTGCCCCCATGGTCTTTTAAACATCTCTGACAGTAGCTTGGCAATTGGCCAGTTCACATCTACCAGTTCTTTTAGGACCAGAGGATGTAGTTCATCTGAGTCAAATGCCTTGGATTCATCAAAGTCAGCTAGGTGTTCTCTTAACTATCTCTTTACTTATCCTGTATATCAGATTTTCATTAGGCATTTTTATTGTCATTTTATTGTGTAAAGGTCATTTCTTCTTTGCAGAAAATACAATAAAATTTTCCTATCCATATCAAGCAAAATTTCCATCGCTTCCTGAATTCTCCTTTTTTTGTCCCCAAAGGAGAAAAAGCCCCCCCCCTTTTGTCCTTAGTTTCCCTCATTAACCTCAGCTTATTCTGAACTTTTTTGCATTCCTAACAGTATTTTGTCATGTTCTCATATTGGTTTTCTCTTACTTGACCTTGCTTCCATCTTTTATACGTTACAATAAATTTTCTGACCATTCTTTGAATAAGAAAGGCAGCATAGCGTAAAAGGTGGAAAACTAGTCTCTGAGTCAGAAAGCTCCAGGTTTAATTCCTCTGACACATACTGACTATGAGACCTGGGCAAGTCACTTTAGCTCTGAGTGCCCCCAGGCAAATCTTTAAGATTATAAATTGTAGGATAGTTGCTAATCTGTATTGTGGAAGGAATTTCCTTGATAAGAGTTTCGAATGCTAATAAAATCAGTTTCAGACCAAATTTTAAAAATGACTCAGAAAAAAGTTGGACTGAAAAAGTATAAAGAGCAGCAGAGAAGAAAAGAAAATTCAAAGAGGCAGATATAAATGCCCTCTTGGGTCTTTATCTCAAAAAGACGTAGTCTAAGACTATGAAATGAGATCCTGAAAAGGGGAACTGTGCTCAGCAAAGAAGCTGCTTTATACTGACGACCAGGAGATGGTAGCAGAGAGCAGCTCAGTAACAAGTGTAATCCACAATTGGGCAATCCAATCCAATGCACTAAATGTTTATTAAGCACCTACTATATGCCAAGCACTGTGCTAATATCAGAGGTGGTCACCCAAGTTGCCTATATGAGTGCCTCTTCTCACAAGTTCCCTGTAGATGTACCCACCCTCGCTGGTGGTACACCTGTGGGTGACTGACTTTGTGTATTTGGGTTTGTGTGTGGTGGAGGGGGTATGAATCTTTCACTTGTTTTGCTATGCTCTTTGAATAAATGTCTTTGCTTTAAACTAATTGACCCTAGTTGGTCTAGTTAGTAAAAGAAACACAGCAATGGGGCCTCATAAACTGTGGTTAAGAGTGGCTGCTGATCCACAAAATACCTTAAACATGGAATAGCTTTCTGGGGGCCTATATGTAGGGGGTCCCCAGGGCTATACAGTATGACCATGAACCTAATGAGTCTAGATGTCTCCTTTCTCTTTCTTTACCCCATCCTTCTCCGTCTCCCTTTCCCCTTTTTCCTCCACTCCCCTTTCTCCCTCTCCAAATAAAAAGAACCAAAGAACAACAAAAACCCCCAAAACCTCCACTCCCCCAAATCCTTGTATATGTAGGGAGTGAGACTGCATTTTATTAATTCTTCCTAGGGAAGTGAAAACTAACAGGTAGTTTTTTGGTTGAACTATATTTTAGTTCTCTTGACACATTATATAGCTAACAGCAACTGTAAAAACATGGTAATAAGCTACATGACTAAGCGTAAAGCAATAAGCTCTGTTGTTACATTTGAGGCTATTATTTCAATAACCAAAAAAAAATCAATTCTTTTGATTTTCCTGCAAATGACAGGGTGTGGGTGAAATATCTGGGACTTCCCAAGGAGCAGTTACGAGCTGGACTTTGAGGAGAATTTTAGAAAATGACTCATAGTTGATTTTAGCTGGCCAGTCTCGACTTGCCCAATCATCCTTGTCTCCAGGCTGTAGGCTTCTGCAGTTAGCTGAGCATGTGAACATATGACCTCTTCACATCCTACCCTCTTTACCTGGTCTAAATATCTCTTCACCATTGCCTCCCTTGGTTTTTTAGAACCCTGGCTGGCCATGGGAATTCATGTGATTTCAAGGAAGGTCCTGCTGGTCCACAAATACTTCCCTTGAGCTTCCAAGTGGTTAATACCTTAGAACTGTATTATTGTTACTACTATTATTATTATTATCTTGGCTTAAAGCTTTAACTTCTGCTTACCTGCAAACCCTGAGAAGGATAACTCTTTAAACTGTGATCTATCATTTATATGTAACTGAGCCTGTTGCCCACTGGAGTGGCCAAGCTGTGGAATCACCTCTATCATCTCTGTTACACAAGATTATACAATTTAGTGCAGGAAGGGACCTTAATCCACCTCACTCATTTTACATGTAACCTGTGCCCACCCAGTGCTCTTATCTGTTTAAATTATTATTGCTTTCCCCTGAGCCTGGGATCAAGACAGAGATGGTTCAATTATTGTGCTATAAGCAGGATGATCTCAGAAAAACCTGGAAAGACTTACATGAACTGATACGAAGTGAAGTGAACAGAACCAGGAGAATGTTATACATAGTAACAGCAATACTATTTGATGAAGAATTGTGAATGACTTAGCTATTCTCAGCAATACAAAGATCCAAGACAATCCCAAAGAAGTAATGACAAAGCAGACTATCTGCCTCCAGAGAGAGAACTGATATTGTTTGAATACAGACTGAAGCACACTGTTTTTCACTTTTTTTCTTTTGAGTCTTTTTTTAAATTTTTTTAAATTTTAAACTTGAATACAAAATAAGAAAAGAAAAAAGAAACAAACTCAAATACCAAAACTAAAATAATACAAAATGAGAAATGGAGGGGGAAAGCATTGTCATATACACAGCAGAATGTGACAGAGGATCCAAAATACACAGCAATAAATTTCTGTTTCAAGAAAGCCTATATAATAAATACTACACATTGTGTTGAGAGCTGTCCATTTTTTCTTTGCTTCCTTGTAAGTTTTCTTTTGTTCTCTGCTGTGCACTTTTTACTTTACTCTTTATTCCCACCCCACTCCCAAAAGCTACAATTAAGCATGGATATATATACATATACATACAAAGATATATATAGACATACACACATCAAATATACATATATACATACTCATACATATACCTGTATGTACATATACTTACATATATATACTTAGATATCTATAATCATGCTCATATATAGACATATACATTCATATATATCTATGTAAGACCACGCTATACTTATTGGTCCTCTGTTTCTCTGAGAGTGGATAACCTCTTCCTTTACAAGTCCAAGTCTTTCCATATTTTTCCAAATTCACCAACTTATCATTTCCTATACCACACCAATATTCCAACCTTATACTGTCTAGTTGTTTTAAATAGTCCAAAACAATGTTGATGACTATAGCTGACACATAGTGTACTTTCATTATTTTTCCCTTTTGATTAAATCTATTTTAACCTTAACTTTGTCTGAGATCATGATTACTATTCGAGTCTTCTTGTACAAAATGTCTAATATGGAAATGTTTTACATGATTGCACATGTATAACATATATCTGATTGCTCACTGTCTTAGGGAGGAGGAAGGGAATGGAGGGAGGGATAGAACATGGAACTCAAAGCGTAAAAGAGTTAGAAAAAGAAATAGATGTTAAAATTATTATAACATGTAATTGGGGGGAAAATAAGATATATTAAAAAATAAAATAAAATCCCCTCTCCAATAAAAAAAGATAGTGATGAATCAGAGAGAGAAAACCTGGTAGTTTCTGATGATCCCTATTTCTCTGAACCAGGAAACTTGAGGGCATATGTGCAAAAGAGGGAATAAGTTGGAGGGATATGGGATTTGCTCACTGGCATAGAGGTCTGGGGGACTCCTTCTTTCCTTGAGATTGGGACTTCCTGCTCGCATTGCAGGAGACTGGGGCTATAAGGGGCTTAACATGAGTCACCTTGAATTTAAATGCCCTTGAATTTAAGTGGCTGAGACTTTCTGCTTACCATGTAGGTGATTGACAACTGACTTGGGGACTGGCTAAACCCATAGTGTACATTAACAGAATGACTTAATACAGGATCAAGTAGTCTGATTTATAACTATTGTTACAATCTACTGGGAGGTTGATATTTAAATTTCTCCAGAACATAGTGCAGCTTACAGGACTGTTAATTAGGCATTTTACATTTTACCTCAGCTCTGCACCATCCAAACAATTCTACTGGTAAAATGGTCAGGCCTGAGGCAATCCTATTATTGGTAGCAATTTTTTCCAAGAGCCCTAGAGGAGTTGCCAGGGACTTCTCTCTTGCTGCTGTACAGCTCTAGCTTGATGGGACTCAGGTCCTCTGTACCTCTCAAACTCACAAAGTCATCTCCAAGACTAGATATAGCCATCTCAGGGTAGGTACTCATTCACCTAAGATAAGGAAAGAAGAAACACAAAAGAGGTAACCTAAACCCAGGCTCAGCCTTAGCTAGGCAGGATCTAGGCCTTAAATGCTATGTGCTTATGGCTGCATCAAGGATGGGGTAGAGATTAAGGCAAACTTTTTGCCCCTTTTCACAACTCCCTCTTGGGAAGCTACTTGAAATAATCCTGACAGGATCTGCAGTCGGAAGTAAAGAGATACTGAGCAGGCAGTTACTACTTTTCATATATCCACTATCAGCTCTTCCAATTCCACTCATAATAAGGGGCCTTTCACCATTTCAAAGTGCAAGGCCTTTAGCCTTTATCACACATGGCTGGAAGCAGGCCTCAAATCTCCCCATATCATAACCTAGAATCAGGGTACATCAACCTCAAAGATATTGTGGGATGGCTCCACGAGATACAAGGTCTCTTTGCTTACTCCTTAGAATAAAATTATGTTAGGTTCAATGGTCAAAGGGCATTCCAAATGAGTGGTCTTGAATATGACTGGTATTTCCTGGAGCTGGTTTGTGTTACAACACTTCTCAAAGTCTAAAACATTTATTTAGTGCCTACTATCTGCCAGGATCAGGATAGGTCTGTGGGAACAAGGGAAGCAGTGGAACTGAGAGGCATATATCTTCTATCTGTATCCTTTTACCAGAGATTAGTCTTGATATCAATACATTTTAATGGATGGGTTTCATAAAAGTAATAATTTTAGTTGTCTTAGAGTTTAGAATAATTAGTAGGGCTCAGAGCTTTGGGAGTTTTTTTTTTAAATTATTTATTTTCCCCAAACAAAATAAATCAGGGAATAAACATGATATATTAAACAACAAAAAACTCATATACAACAGGTAAGCAAAACAACATTTAAAAGGTGGTTGTGAATGGTTGCAGGTGTAGCCACATCCTCCTGTTATTTAATGATTGACCAAAAAAATCAAATCAAAAATAAGACCACATGTTTTGATAACTAAAAATTGTCCTTTTGTATTTTACATTCTGCTAGGAGCCACAGGGAGAAGGGAGTTTCTGAGAGCCCCACCTCCACCACTCCAGTGAAGATGACAGAGAGCTGAGGTTTGTCTGGTGTCAAAGGCCACAATGCCTGCTTCCCTAGAATAATTGTTTTCTGATGCCTCATATTCCTATAGAGAGACAGCAAGGCTTTTCTGAGGCTAAAATTAGTCCCAAAGCTACAGGTTTTGCTCCTTGTAGGTATCCATAACAAAAGCAGGAATGTAGGAAGACAAAAATGATCTTACCTCTTTTGCTTATTTTCTCTTCGGTTTAAATTTATTTGTATGTTAAACTAGAAAGGATGCTGAGAATGTCTACAAAGCTGTCTGGAAGAGCTATTAGCCTAAAGGAACTAGCACTTCTTAATAAGGACTTGATAAGATATATAGCTGCCCCACCCAGCTAAAAATAAAAGTCAGGCAGAAAGCCCCCATGCTAAGATGAAGCCTTTTTACTCTTACATTTTAGCTGAGAGTCCAGACTTCTCTCCTCCAAATATCTATGTCTCTTAGGGTTAGACATTCCCAAACCCCAATCTGGCTTCACATATAAATGAATTGGAGCTAAAACAAAAAGGAAAAAGCGGAGTCACTGTTCTCTTCCTATCTACCCCTCATTAGGGCCTTTCTTAAGTATACTGTGTCAGCAGTGTCCCTTTCATTTCGTGATACGTTCCAACCACTGGGAAAACCTTTCTCTCCCTTTATCCTCCTCTTAACATAGTGCTTCCTATGCAATAGGTGCTTAATAAATGTTTGTAGAAATGGCACTTGAAAATTTTTCCAATATATCTCCCTGTAGCTATAAGGAGAAGGTTTCGAAATCATTTCACTGGCCTCAAAGTGAAATTGAAAGTAGCTAATGTTTACATGTTTGATGGTGGTTACGATGAGTTTTTTCTTCTCCTGAAAAATAATTTTAAAATAGTAAAGGCCAATCTAACATTTGTCTCTTTCACTATTTCCCACCTCGGTTTATTCAAAGCTACAAGCACAACTGCTCAATATTAGGCAGAAACAATGGAAAAGAGAAGTGTTATTCATTTATTATCTCCTTCAGGGACATTTTATTTTTCTGGCTCATTGTCCCCACCAGCGTGGGCCCTGAGACTCTCACTATCTGACACTCTCCCAAGGCTAGACATCAATTCCCTTTATAAAATGGTTTGCGAAGCTCAAAACATAAAACGGTACACTTTACAAATTGTTGGCCACAAAAAAAAGATTCATATCCCAGGTCTGAAAATAACCTTCCCCACAGTCCTGCACTCTAAGTCCTCTCTGTGACTTAAAATACTGACCTGCACGTGGGTCCAGCAAGAGGCTTGGGTTTGATATTCCTTGTTGCTCTTTGCTTTCCATCTCCTGTGAGAAGCGATTGACAATTGTTGACAGCTGAGATAAACTCCAGGAATTCACCTCAGCTCTCAACAGGGGTCAGTCACTTCTCCCAAGCCCCACTTATTGTCAGGTTGGAATCTAGAACAATTGGCAACTGATGGGTTGAAAGAGAAGGAAGAGTGAAGAATTAATCCAAGGTTGCCGTGGTAACTGGAAATGGACATAGAAAAAGGAAGCACTGAAATATGGTTATTTTTTTACATATTACCAGTAAGTAGTTCAGTAAAATCTGAAGCGGTGTAGTGCTGTCAATTCTGCCTCCACAACAGTTCTCACATGAGTCCTTTCCTCTAGTCACATCATTATCACCCTAGTTTGGGTTCTCTTCACATGCCTTCTGGTCTACTGAAATAGTCTAATTGGCTTTTCCTGCTTTCATTCTTTCCTCCTCCCCAGTCCATCTGCACATCCTTCTTAAAGCACACATCTGACCATGTCATTCCCCTGCTTGAAAAACTTTCACTGACTTCTTATGGACTCTAGAATAAAACACAAATTCCTTAGTTTGCTGCCTAAAGCCCTTCACAATCTAGGTATAACTGGCCTTCTCAGGCATTTCATAGTGTTCCCTTTCATGCACTCTGTGTTTCTGCCAAACTAGGTTACTATGTTTCCCAGATTCTACAGGGTGTTCCTAAAGTATGGACAAAATGCGTATTTTCAAGAAATGAAATGAACGAAATTTTCAACATCTTTTTTAATTAGAATATGAACAGAGCGTAGCCCCCTTGACTTCTTTGTACTCAATGAAAGTCACAGATGCAACACACTTGATTGAACATATAAAGAGTGAATGTGCTAAAATTGATGGCAATGTGGAGTTACTGCATCGAGTTCACATGAATCTTGCAAAGCATATCAATCTTTGCATCACACATGAGGGAAATCATATTGAAGATGTTATTTGTTAATATTCCAATTAAATAAAATGTTGAAAATTTCATTCATTTCTTGAAAATATGCATTTTTGCCTATGTGTCCAGACTTTAGGAACACCCTGTATATTTCATCTCTTATCTCTCTCTCAAAATCTTTATTTTCATTCAAGGCATAGCTTATACGTCACCTCCTACTCGAAACCTTTACTGATCTGTACTCCACCCCATTCCCCATTCCCCAATCAGTTAAAGGGCTCTCTCTTTCCTCTAAATTTCTTAGATCACTTTGAATTTTTCTCCTTTGCCTGTCCTATCCTGACCCTGAGAATGTAAACTCTTTCAAGACAAGGACTGTACCACTTTATCTTTGTATTCCCTGTGACTAGTATGCTGTCTCACACTTCAACTTGTTTGTTGAGTTAAATAGAATTGGCAAAAAGCAGACTTCCTGTCCTGCATATTTCCTGTTACCTTGTGAAGAAACAACGTAGAGAAAGAGGAAAGACACAGAGAAGTGAGAGGTTTTAGTCTGAAGTAGGGAGTGTTGAATGAACGTCAGCAGATTCATAAGAACTACCTTGAAAAGATATCAGCCCACAGAATATTGTAAAAGTTCAACAAATTATATGGTTTACTCAATAACCTCTCAGAATTTTGTTACCTGCTATTGATACCTCTGCCACTTTAGCTGATGTCTAGGTAATGGATTACCTCTTGGTCTATTATTCTCCGTAGATCCTTCCCAGCTCTTCTTTATAGCTACCAAGATTTTCTATCACTAGTCAACAAACCATTCTAATCCCTATCTCAGTCCATTGCAGCTGGAGCCCGGGATTGATTGACAGGAAAGGCTGGAGTTTGGGGTTCTAAATCTGCCCTACCCAAAAGCAGCATTGACTAAGTTGCTAAAGCCTGGTAGAAGAGAAGCAGTGAAAGGTTAGGGGCCACTTGTAATTCTCTTATACCTTGCAGAAAACATCTAATTCAATGCCGAGTGGGTACTAGTCACTTACAGATGCAGATACTTAATGAAGTGAATTCATTTTTTCATCCGTACACACATCATACATTATTAATCACCCCACGGCCACAAACCCCAGATCTTCACTTGCGTCTTTATCTCAGAAACACCAGAATGTACAGATCTGAAAAGAAAAAAAAGAGAAGGGTTCTGACTCCCCCAGATTCAACTACGCAATCCAGTTTGATAAACTTTACTTTAATTTGACATTTTTTTGAGCTAACTTGAAAAGATATGAACATTAGAAAAGCCAATTGTGCTTGGAAAGTACAGAAAATGCATTTTCAGTTATATTACAAGATATGTGATTGAATAGTCCCTGATGTTCTGATCAGAAAAAAGACTGGGCAACTGAAGAGACTGGGTTATGGAGCCTAAAATGTTAGACTTGGAAAGGACCTTAAGTACTAATAATAACTTATTAATAAGAGTTAACATTTGTATAGTGCTTACTGTATGCCAGGCACTGTGCTATGTGCTTTACAATTATGATTTCACTTAATTCTCACAACAATCTTGGGAGGTAGAGGCTATTATTATCCCCATTTTGTAGATGGGGAAACTGAGGCAATTGAGGTTACATGACTTGTCCAGGGTCACACAATGAGTTTCTGAGGCTGGATCTGAATTCAGATCTTCCTGACTCGAAGCCCAGCATTCTATACACTGCACTACCTATTTGTCTACAGAATAAAGTTCAACTTTGTTAACCTGGCACTCAGTGCTATGTTCTGGCTTCAACCAAACTTTCCAGTCTATGTCCCTTTACCCATTTTCCATTCCAGCCAAACTGGCCAGTTTGCCATCTTGTGAACACTTCCTCCTTTGCTCAAAACAATTCCCTCCTTTTTGCCTTTTATGTTTTTAAAATCTCATCCATCTCTCAAGACCCAAGGCACCTCCTCCACGAAGCTTTCCCTGATCTCCCTTGTCAGAATTTCTTCCTTGGTGCCTACCTCTCCTGTGCTACCAAAGTTTTGTTGTAACGTCCCTCTACTCCAGTCACAATCTGCCTTGCAGTTCTACCCACTGCACACCTAAATACGGTTAAGAAATACAGTGACTCCTCTACCTTGCTGTCTTTAACTTTCATGACTCGAAGCATTAAAGGGATTTTATTAGTAACTTCACTTTCACTTTCGGGTTGGCAACCCACATTCCCAGCTATGCACAGTAGAGAAAAAAAAAATGAGAGGCAGGATGCAAACAAGTTTATATCAGAAAAAAAGGAGGAAAATATTCATAAAAGTGTTGGTGAATCTACTCTGGAAGGGGCTAAAGTAACCTCTCAAGTGCATGATGAAGAAACTGAAAACATGGAAAAGTGCCCAAGATTGTGGGTAAATGAGATGGCGGTCACCTCTACCCTCTGGCCAGCCAGCCCAGCAATCGTCTGGCCTGTCCCCCTCTCCCTTGCCTCTGTCTCTAGCCTAGCCACTCAGCAGTGGAGGTTGGAGTTCAGATAGAGCTGGACTCACCCTGAGGCACATGCTTTTCATCTGGGAACAGTATACCCACCCAGCCAAAAGGGAGATTAAAGATGGCAGGTTGCCCTTTTCCCTTTCTTACCTAAGGTATCTTCTGACACTGCAGCCCCTGCCCTTCCCTATCCACTCTCCCTTGTATTTTATGGGTGATTTCATGGTTGCTATGCTAGGAAAAACACATATCATCAGAATTAATGTTTTGTTATAAAGAATTGTATGCAGAAAAGTGTATTTTCAGCAATCTCTAGCGAAAGATTTGAGTTTTGGGTGGTCTAGGGAACCTAACCCATTATTTCCCATAGGTTCAATGTATCAACATGCAAGTGTTTTTACTTTGCGGCTATTAGAACACTGTCCCCATGAAAACTGAGGATTGACTATACGTAGTTTATGATGCAGGATGAAGTGACCAGAAGCAGAACAACTTAACCAATAAAGACCAATCATTTTGAAAGACTCAAGAATTCTGACCAATGCAATGAGCAGCCATAACTACAGAGGACTCAGAATGAAAAGTGTTACTCACCTCCCGATAGGGCTCTGAACACAGCCTGATTTTTTTTTTCCTTTTAGAAATGGCTAATGCTGAAGTTAGTTTTATGTAGCTATACATGTTTGTAATAAGGGTTTTGTTTTTCTTGCTTTCTCAACAGGAGAAAAGAGAGGGAAGGAAAGGTGTGAGGGAGAGAACTTCATTTAAAAAAAAAGAAATTTAATTTTAAAAAGATATAGTCTTCGATCTCATCCTTCGAAGATTAGATAACTGAGACCTACAGTAAAATGATTTATTTGCCCAAGGACATAATGCTAGTTTAGTGACAGAGTAATGATTAGAACCAGGGTCTTAGAGTCCAAGGCTCTGTCCATGTACTCACACAGATTAGATTTGAGAGTGTAGTTTGGTTTGAGAGGGTTTCTACTTTTTCCTTGGTTGTCACATAGAAATAGTACCTCATACGTAAGGGGTACTTCAGAGACACTATTTCAGACCCAGTGGCCAAGAGTGAAAGCATGTCTTTCAAAAGGGATAGCCGGAAGAGTCTAAGGGGAAAAGAAACAGCTGTGTGTGGGAGGCAGCAGAACCATAGAAACTGTTGCAGCTGACAACTCCCAGGCATGTTTGAGAAGGGGCTGAGAAGTGTTCTTGCAACTGATGTTCATAAGATTGACAGGCCATGAGTTGGGTGAGGCTGAGAAGATTCAGTGTGAGCTAAGGCTAGAATTTCAGCCTCAGCAGTTACAGAACAACTTGGAATGAGAATGTGTGTTTTGGGGAGTGGGGAAGAGATTGAACTGTGTTCTAGGTCCCAGGCTCCTCTTTATTTGCCACACAGGAAAAGAGATTGTAGGAAGACAAGGAGGAATGAAGAGAAATGAAGAGAAAAGCTGGGAAGGATAGATTTAAATAGCCTGAGAGCAAAGGTTCTTAACTTTTATCATATGGTGTAGCTCTTTGGCCATCTGGTGAAGTCTACGGTTCTCTTCTGAGAATAATGTTTTAAAATGCACAAAATAAAATACTTAGGATAATAAAGGAAAGTAGTTATACTGTAATAAGATGAAATTTTGTTTTCCTATTCAAGTTCCCAGACTTACTGGGAATCTGTCCCCAGGTTAAGAATACCTGTCCAAGAGTTTGGGGAATCGGTGTGTATGAGTCTGAGTTAAGTTCCTTCTACTGCCCATAAATAGACATGGAATTTAAGGTATCTTTTTGGGGGGATTTCTGTTCTCCTTGGGACACACAAATCATTTCCCTGGATCCAAAACCAACTGAGTAAGTGCTAAAGAAACCACAGTGATTCATACAAACGAAGAACAATAGGGGGCAGTCTCCTAATGTTACAGTCCCCATAATCTTGCATTCCTCAGGTCTGTGGAGTGCCCTGTATTTAATATAATAGCAAACTGCCCAGCAATCCGGATCGGTGTTATTTCTTGCCGGCCACTAAACTTACCGGTTTCCACCCATTCACAAAGGATTGAGGAGCATCAGCTGATTCACCACCTGTTGCAGCTGTGTGGCTACAGCTGGTTCCCCTTTCCAGATCAGAGTGACTTTACTCTCCTGTCTCTATGTTTTGACAGCTGGCTCTGTTGTGCAGATTTCATGAGGGGAGTGGCTCTCCTCAAACCCAGGCTGCAGATTTCCCTAGTCAGATACTTTCTGGGCTTCATCAGGAGAGGTGTGCATGCCTGGGCTTCATTAAGTTTACTTTTACATCAGGGTCCCATGACCCTTTACCCAGACATATCTGGGAGATTAAAGAAAGGCTCAGAAAATGTAGAAGTCACCTGTGGCTGATCTTGTGACATTTCTGCCCAACTTTTTCAGTGTTTTTTGTACCCAGTATCTAGATCAAAGAGCTATGGCATGATAAAGCACACAGGGAGTATTGTTTCCCTGGGGACAGATACACACAACACAAGGGAATAAACAGAAGGAAAGTCAACCAGGGACACCAGACTTCCCTAGCCTCACTGCCTCGCCAGATTTCACTCTCTTGGCTCACACCTCTTCCAAAGACAACCAGCTCTGTAACCAACAGTATAATAAATAGACTATACTCTAACACCGGCCAAGAAGTCTTGCTTTTCCCTGCTTTTATTTTCTGGATTTAGACAGAATGGGAGAGAAGTTAGTAGTGCCTTCCTCAGAACTACTGCTAACAACTACTGCCTTTCACCCTCATAATCCAATTTGTCTGCCTTCTTTATAACATTTTCAGGCTACCGTATATTGAATGATCATTAAATCAAACTATGCCTAACATATATTGAACACCAACCAGCTACACATATATCCTCTCCTAGTTAACTAGAGCTAAAAAGAAGTAAACGACATTAACTTTTATAATCGACTTGGGGAGATCAGGCATATCTACAAAAAGATAACACACTTCTCATAGACTAAGTTCTAAATGGACAATAAGCACTTCAAGAATTAAGAGGAGGGAAAGCCTACTGGGGTTTGGTGGGTTACTTTGGGTGGTACAAGGAGGATTCATGGAGGAGGTAAGATTTGAACTGTGCTTTGATGGAAAGAAAAGTCTTAGATTAGAAGCAAGCAGGAGAGGATTCTAGGCAAAAGTATTATGGCAAGCAAGGGTTCCTGTGACCAGCCAAGCTGGGTCAGAGGGATGGCATAGGGGAATTTGGGGTAGAAAATGTAAATCGAACAGTGAACTTTAGCTTAAAATAAGAATAATCAAGGTACTAACCATGAGGATATGTAAACCTCTGAAGAAAATTTTAAAATTGGATATTGACAAGAGATGGAAAAGCTAGAGAGATGGCAGTCAGTAATTAGAAGAGAGAGGTTAATACTTTCCCCTTCTCTCCTGCTCAACAGCAATTGGTTATTGCATTTGGGGTTATATTAATTAAATAAAAATAGTAAAGGTTATAACTCTATTGTGATCTCTGTATTCTGTGCAAAAAACCAAGACCTATGCCAGGATTTTGCCTTTCCTTAACAATCAGGGCACCGAATACTGGAAATCCCCCCTCACAATGAGTAATAATTTATACTCCCATCAAGGCTGAACAATCTTTGTATGTAGAAGAGTGTTGCTGTGTTTTGGCCTGTGATTAGGTGCTATAATTATAGAGAGCTGATTCAGGGAATTGTGGCTGTGTGTTTCCTGTGTGAGAATTTTCATAGTTTTCTATTTTAAAATTTCTAGAATGACTGCCATCCTGCCCACTCTTTTCTTGAGCTCCAGAAGGCCTGGGTGCCTGGCATCAAATCAATAAGTATGTACTGAACTCTTATGAACAAGGCACTATGCTAGGCATTGTTTAAGATGGGGGTTGGGAAGGGTCCATACAAAGAAGTTTAGCTTTCAGTCCAGGTAGGGAGACTTGCTATACCTATGTGAAAAGTTAGATAAGCATAAAAGTTTTAAATGAGATTCGAAGTAACCCACTAAGATGGCTAAAAAGATTTCTCTACTCACTGTGTTATCTTCTCCTTCCTCTCCCCCTCAAACTTTTCAAATCCTGCTACTGGGTGAGTTGGCAGTGAATGAATTTAATTTCTCCTTATGCTTCTGGCAGTTAATATCTAGACCAAACAAATGGCAGTCCTTGCCCACAAGGAACTTACAATCTGATGGGGAAGACAACTGGCAAAAAATATTTACAAACAAGCTATATGCAGGATAAATAGGAAATAATCCACAGAGGGAAGGCACTAGAATTAAGAGGGATTGGGAAAGGCTTCCTGTAGATGGTGGGATTTTAGTTGGGACTTGAAGGAAGCCAGGGAAACTAGGAGCTGAAAAGAGGAGACAGAGCACTCCTGGTATGGGAGACAACCAGAGAAAATGTCAGTTGTGAGACAGAATGTTTTGTTTGTGGATCAGCAAGAAGGCCAACATCACTGAAAGGATGAGTATGTAGAGGGGTGTAAGATATAAAGATCAGAATGGTTACGAAGGGCTTTGAACACCAAATAAAAGATTTTGTATTGATCTTGGAGGTCATAGGGAGCCACTGGAGTTTATGGAGGATGGGGATGACAGGGTTGGACCTTCGCTTTAGGAAAATCACTTTAGCAGTTAAAAGCAGGATGGACTGGAGTAGGGAGAGACTTGTGGCAAGCAGACCCACCAACAGGATATTACAATAATCCAGAGGTGAGGTGAAGAGCGTCTGCACCAGGGTGGTGCCAGTTTGAGAGGTGAGAAGGAAGTATATTTGAGAGACGTTGTAAAGGTGATGATAGTACCTCCAAGTCACACAGGTTCACAACCTAGGTGATATCCTCAATTCTTTATTCTCTTTCATACTACCTCTCATATATTGCCAAAGCCTGTAGATTTTAGCTTCTTAATATCTCCCACATGTGCCCCTTCTCTTCTCTGACACTGACCCCACTCCGAGACAGGCCCTTATCACTTCATACTTGGACTATTTCAGTAACCTGCTGGTTGGTCTTCTTACCTCAAGTCTCTCCCCATTCCAGCTGTCAAATTACCTTCATTAAACACAGATCTGAACACATCAAACCCCAAACCCCACCCCCTTTTCAGAACAGTCCAGCGGCTCCCTAAGCCACTATATCAAATATAAAATCTGACATTCAAAGCCTTTCACAATTTGGCCCCTTGCTATCTTTCCAAGTCTTCTTAAAACTCGCTACCCCACACATACTCTGTAATCCAATGACACTGGCCTCTTTGCTACTGCTTGTTCACAAGAGATACTTCATTTCCAAACCCTGGGGATTTTCACTGGCTGTTCCCCATGCCTAGAATATTCTGCTTTCTCATCTCTATTTCCTGGTTTCCCTAGCTTCCTTCAAGTTCCAGCTAAAATTCAACATTTTACTAGAAAATTTTCCTGATCCTCCTTAATACTACTAACTTCCCTCTGCTGATTATTTACAATTTATCCTATATGCATCTTGTTTGTACAAAATTGACTGGCTGCTCTATGTCATTCTTTAAGACAAGTTCTAGAGAAGGCTTTGACTTGCACTGGTAAGAGGAATTCCTCACTGGGAACTCCCTGTGCTGATGAGATAACAGGTCTTGGTGCTTTCAAAAGTGGTGTGGACTGCTTTTACTTGTTCAGCTTCTAATAATCACTTACAAGAACATCAATTTGCTGACGGTGTGCCAAAAGTATTGGGGGCTGGGGGAGGGGAGAGGAAAGACTTGGCACACTGACCAGCTAGAAGAGAACTACAATAATCCAGGAGGGCCTGGAGTAGGATAGTAAGAGAGACTAGAAAAGAAAGGACAAATCAAAGCTATTGCAGAAGAAGAATAGAACTTAATGATAGATAGGCACAATGAGAATGGATATTCAAAATAATGATCCCAAGAGAAAGTTCCTCACTTTACAAACAGGTTGTAGTTCAAAGATTTATTTCTAAGTCAGCTATATTTGAGGCAAGAATTTTTTTTTCTCTAGAAACAATGGGTCTAAGGCTAGCCCATAAAATAGCAAATAACATATTAAAGCAAAATAATTGGAAGGAAAAAAAAACCAAACAAATCTAGATCTTGAGACACTGAAAAATCCTGGTGTCTTTTTGGATCACTAAAGTAAATTAAGGTAAGCTTAGTACAATTTGATCATTTTATGCACTATTATATTCTAATTCTTTAAAAATTAGTATCTCATTCATGTAACTTTCAATTTATCAGCTCCAGTCCTTGACCATGCCAGATTAAAGAGAGTTCTTTCAAAGACTGTGCTATCATAGAACTGGGTCCAACCTTATATACTGGACCCCCTAAAGTGGTTAGTTTCTGTTTCTGTGTCCCTACCCTAGAAGTTTTACTCTGGGTAAATCTTCTAAAGAAAGATTCAGCACGGTTCAATTCTTTCCCATGTGTAGGTTCCCTTGTCCTGGGTAGATTTACAATATTGGCATTGTTTATGAGACAATCTCTATTTCACTCAGCACAGAAAATGCTAAGATCTGAAGGTCTCATAAAAAAATATAAAACAGTAGATTTGTTAGATTCTCTCCAGAAGCTAGATATATGGGGAGTGCTGAACAAGTACACTCTTCTGAGACCTGAGCCCCCTGAGATACCCATGGCAATAACAGGATTGGTAAAGTCAAGATCTCTGGTGAGAAACACTTTTTAGAAGTGTTTGAGTCAGACCGAATGAATCTGAAAAGGTAGAGAGAATGGATTTAGCTTTTCATCCCTTTCTCTACACATCAAATAATATATCCTTCAAAGCCCAGCTCAAATCCCAGCTCCCTACATGAAGCCTTCCCAGACAGTCTGAGCCTGAACTGAATCTTTCTTCAAAGCATCATAATACTTAGTGCTTTCCATTGTAGTGATTTTTTCTTGTTACCTACATAGTACTAGAGTTTAACAGGACTTTAATACAGACTGACACTTTTCCCCCATAGTGGTCCCCAAGTTATTTTCTTTGACTCTCAGTTTCCTCATCTGTAAAGTGAGGGGGTAGGGTTGGAGGAAAGTTTAACTAGATAATCTCTTAAATTCCCTTACAACTCACTATCCATTGATCACAGGTTAGAACATATCCCCTTAAAACACTTGTCCCACTCAGACTCCTGGATCCCCCAAGACAGGGCCCCTGAAATTAGGGGGTACCTGCTGCTATAGGGGCTACCTCCCCAAACGGATTAGAAGACCCATTTCTCTGAGTCCCATGCTTCACTTAACATAATACCTTATACATAGTAGGATCCCAATAAGTATTTGTTAGTAGTGCAGAATGGTACCATTGTCACACATAGGAAAGGCAGATAATTCGCTTTCGTTCTGTTCCATACTTCTATGTGTGAGAAAGACACTAGAGTTACAAAGCTGAAATTAGGTATAGTTCCTGCCTTCGAGGACTTTATAATCAAATGAGTGGTGGGTGGGCAGAAAAAAGAAAGATCAGCGGATTTGGAAACTGAGGAGCTGGTTTCTAATTCCAGCCCTGGTATAAAAATCCTGTGTGATTTTAGTTGTTACTTATTCTCTCCGTAAAATGAATTGGACTAGATAATGATGTCTAAGGACTCTTCCAATTCAAATCCTGTGATTCTTAAGTTGTTTCTTAGTCGTCTTCAGTTGTGTCTGACTCTTCATGACCCCATTTAGGGTTTCCTTGGCAAAGATACTGGAGTGGTTTGCCATTTCCTTCTGAAGCTCATTTTATAGAAGAGGAAACTTGGGCAAACAGGAGAAGTGATTTGCCCAGGGTCACCTGGCTAGTAAGTATCTGAGGTCAAATTTGAACTCAGGTCTTCCTGACTCCAGGTCCAGCACTCTATCTACTGTGCCACCTAGCTGCTCATGATCCTTAGGTACAGATTAGCATAGGCATAGACTATGTTAAGTGAAAAAGGAGAGATCGAAACAAAGTGTCATGCATGAGAAGTTAGAGGAGAGAAATCACTTTCCGCTGGGGGAAGGGGAAAGTACTGAGGAACTGGGGTGCAGATAAATTTGTTTTGGTATAGTAGAAGTCACAGATAAGATTGGGGGAAGCATGAAAGCAGTAAGGGAAAGGTGGTGGATGAGGGGGTCTAGAAGGTCATCACCAGAGAGATTTGGCTTGATTCCTACTGCCCTGAAAGCTGGAGGATGTAGCATCAGCCTGGTGAGCTTCTGGTCAATGAAATGGTAGGATAGGTGAAGGCTCAGAACCTAGCAATGGAAAATCCTTTTCTTAGGTAGAATATAAGTTATAGAGAGAGATCTCAGGAGGTTGGAGCTGTTGGAAAATAGTGAGAAGACTCACAGAAGGCATAAACAAGGCCTTAATAAATTAATTGATTGATAAGGCATTAAGCTATGGGGCTTCAAACCTCAGCTCAAGGGCCACTTCCTATAAGACTTTCTTAGACTTACATGAACTAATGCAAAGGGAAGTGAGCAGAACCAGAAGAAAGTTGTACACAGTAACAGGATTATTGTGCAATGAAGAACTGTGAATGACTTAGTTGTTCTCCAGCAATACTATGGTCCAAGACGATCCCAAAGGACTCATGATGAAGCATGCTACCCACCTCCACAGAAAGAACTGATACTGTCTGAATATAGACTGAAGCATGCTATTTTTCACTCTTTCTTCCATTCATCTTTTTTGAGTCTTCTTGTACAAAAGGACTAATATGGAAATGTTTTACATGATTGCACATGTATAAACTATACTGGATTGCATAGCAGCTCAGGAAGGCAGGGGAGGTCTAGATAGAATTTGGAACTCAAAACTTTACCAAAAAATGTTTAAAAATTATTTTAACATATAATTAGGGGAAAATATATTTTTTAAAGAAATCTTTCTTGATTCTTCTGGTATTCCCCCGGAAAAAAAGTACTTTGTACTTATTTCATACATAGTTTGTACTCATCTATGTACTTGTTATTCCCTGCCGTCTCCCCCCCCCCCCCGCCCCCCACCCCTTTTGGTAGGATGTAATCCCCTTGAAGGCAGGAGATTGTTTTGTCACCAAAAAGCATTTAGGCACCTACTTATTAGGTACCAGGGTACCTGGGTGTCTAAGTAGATAGGATTCCAGATCTGAACTCTGGAAGATTTATCTTCGTAAAACCAAATCGCCCTCAGATACTTACTAGCTGGGTGATCCTGGGCAAATCACTTCACCCTGTTTGCCTCAGTTTCCTAATCTGTAAAATGAGCTAAAGAAAGAAATGGCAAACCACTCCGGCATCTCTGCCAAGAAAACCCCAAATGGGGTGATAAAGAGTTGGACACGACCGAAACCACTTAACATCAAAACGTTAGGTACCGAGCATTCTACTAAGCCAAAGACTACAAAAACAAAAGTGACCTGGAAGCTTATATTCTACTGGAGATGGTGGTGTTATTTTACGATGCTAATAGATCAGTAGAGATATGGGGTATATACAGAAGAAATACAAAGTTATTTGTTGGGGGAGGGGGGCGCCAATAACGCGGCAATCGGGAGAAGCCTCCTCTTACAGAGGGCATTTAGCTGAGCTTTAAGGGAGCCGAATTCTAAATGGTTCATATTCTTAACACCCACATAAGTAGCAAATTCACCCCAAATGCTTGTTGAATTGAACCGAAGGTAAAGGGAAAGTGGATCATATCCCACCATTTCCTTTTCCCCACTTTCCTAACCACGAAACCCGAGTGGTCTTTGCCCGGTGTTTAGCCAGGAGCCAGTCTTTGCAGCTGCAGGTGACTCATCAGGGGCCCCAGCTGGGGGCAGAGTCTCCTGGATGGGAAGCACTGCCCTGTAAGGGGCCAGAACTCACTTCATAAGGGAAACACTCACAGAACTCACTTCATAAGGGAAACGTTTACTAAGTGCCTACTATGTGCCGGACGTCATGCGGACGGAGAGCAAAGGGATAAGCATTTCCAGTACCAGCCGTGCCAGGGGCTTGTAGAAAAAGTACACATATTATCTCACTTGACCCTCATAACAATCTTGGGAGGTAGGGCTATCATCGCCATTTCGGAGGAGGAACGTAAGTCAAACGGGGGTTAAGTGACTAACCCAGGGTCACACAGCTTGCGCATGAAGCTGCATCGCAGGACCTCCGGACCGCGGCCCCGGAGCTCTCTACACCGCGCCACCAGCGGGCTCACCAAGGCAAACCTGGCTCCTGCCCTCGGGGAGCTCACCAACTAATGAGGGGACACGGTGCAACAAGCTTCGAGTGAGGCAGCTGCGTATACAGCCGCGCCAGCCGTAGGGCAGACGGGAGACGATCGACCAAGGGGACGCAGCAGCGTTAAAGAAGAGGCATCTCGTAGAAGGCGAGCCCTGAAGCAGCGACACAGTCATGGCATCTGGAGCTCATTGTACAGATGTGGAAACTGAGGCTCGAGGAAGCGACCCGGGGACCCATAAAAAGTGGTGGCTCAGGGAACAATGAAGAGGGGGGTAAAAAGAGAAGCCTCCAGGTCCTCGATGGGTCTATTGGCTCCTGAGGGATGGGGAGTGAAGTAGCGAGGGGAGGGGGGCAAGGGGAGGGGGGCAAGGGGAGGTGCGCGGGCACGGAGAGTCGAGTGACGTCATCCGCCGGCCCAAGTCTCGGCTCCTCCCCCTCCTCTTCTGCTCCCGCCCCCTCCCCGCTGGGCAGCGGCACGAGGCTGTGTGCGTAGAGGCGGGATGGGAGGCGGGGGGAGGAGAAGGAGGAGGAGCCGGTTTCACCCGGAACGAAAACAAACAGCGACCCGCTCCATCCGGGGACTCTCCGGAACGCTGGCGAGCTCTGACCGTAGCGCAGCTTAGGTGAGTGAGGCTTCGGCCCATCCCGGGCCGGGCCGGGCAGAGCTAGGGGGGCTGAGGGGCGGGTGCTGGCCCGCCTGCTTCCGTGCCTTCCGTCAGCCTATCCTCCCTTGGGGTCGACGTCGGCCGCGCCCCGCCCTCCTGGGAGCCTCTTGGGACTGCGGGGCGCCCGGGATTTCTTTGCCCCCCGGGGGCTGCGGGGGAGTGGATGTGTGAGGGACTCTGGGACCGTCATGCTGGGGATGCAAAGGTAACTCCGGGGGAAGCTGACAGTGCCACGGGAGGCGGGGCGGGGCGATCCGGCCCCTCCCCCCTTCCTCACCCGACGGGGGGAGGGGGCAGCCCTGGGCTGCGAGGTGCGTCCATTTTTTCTTCCTTTCATCCTGGCTGTTGTCTGCCCTTCTCCCTCTACCCCCAAATCTCCTGGTACTGTGGAGGAGGGTGATCACTGTGGGGAGCGAGCCCTACGTGCAGCCCCAGGAAAGGCTGCTCTGTCCGGGTAAGGACAAAGTGGGGTGGGCGGCACAGGGGCGAGAGTGGCCGAGGCGCTGACCTGTTGAAGGGCCTCGTCTCTTTGTGAGACCCCGGTGGGGAGGCAGGGGGTGGGGGGAGGTGTGTCACTGCTACCTCGTCACAGATACTTCGGGCAGGTTGGGTACTTAGTTAAGCCGTTGTTTATAAGTTCATAGTTCATTATACTTTAAACCACAACAAGGTGAAGTTGTAATTGAAATCAAAGACTTGTAATGAAAACTATGTGACGTGTGGTCTTGGCTTTATCTGTAGTCCACAGGGGGTTCTGTTGGACTTTTGACTACCTCGTTTGTTGTTCTGTAGGTGGATAGGTGAATGTCACGTTCCAAAACCCTTCCTAGTGTTAGATTCCTCCTCTCAAAGAATTTGTTACATTTCATAAGAAAAGTAAAAGTTATGAACATTCTAGGAGATGTATAGTTAGGAAGATTCGGGAAAGTTGAACTGTTTTGTCAGCTTGTTGGAAAAGTGAAAATAAAACTTAAGTATTCTTTATTTAGCCTGGCTGTAAAATGGCACTTTAGAGAAATTTCACTTTCAGTTTTGTGTTGTGAAATGCAGCTGTTGTTAAGTTTTCAAATCTTTCCATTCCTCTCTGAACCCCCCCCCCCCCCATTACCTTTTGCCTTAGTGAGTTTGCTCACTGATCTCTTAAAATCCCTCATACATATCCAAGCCAATGGTGATGGGCTCCAAAGTTCCGTATCAGGACCAGAGTAATCTGTTGTAATCATAATCATAGGGCTAGAATAGCGTGCTATGATGGAAAAAAACAAAACAAAACAGGATTTAGAGGACCTGGGTCCGAATACTGGCTATGTGGCTCCTGCTCCCTATGTGCTGTTCAGTTTGTCATTTAACTTCTCTCAGCCTCATTTTCCTCATCTAGTTAGATGAGATGATTCCAGGTTCCCTTTCGTTTCTAAATTCTGTGATGCCAGTAAAATGGTGCACAGGTCTGATACCATCATTCTCCTGCTCAGAAACCCTCAGTGTGTCCTTGTTACCTCCTGAGTAAATTGTAAATTCAGCTTCTTATTCAAAGCCATCTACAATCTGACTCTAACTCACCTTTCCAGGCTTATCTCACTACTTGTCACTTGGCTTTCCTGGCTGCCACAACCTTGCTCTAGCAGTACTTTCTCCATAGAATGTACTTTCTCATTCTTCAAGGTTCTGCTAAATTGATCCTGGTCCAATTGGTAGATAGACCAAAACACCTTAACTATAATAGTGTTAAAAAATATTAAATATTGTAACACTTCCTTTTAGGCACAAGACTGCCAAGAATAATCAAGCTTCTAACTTAAATGTCCAAAGTGGAATCGTTCCCCATGCCCTCTTATTCCAAGACAATTTGAGGTACTGATGGGGTTATGGGACCTGGACCCTTAAAAGGAAAAGACCATGTCTTTGAAAGCAACCCAGTCCCTGAATTTTCCCATACTTTTCAGCAGCCCAGATTACTGGAGCTCCACCCAAGGCAACTGGCCCACTCCAGCCTATCTAGATCACCTAATTAACTTATCTGACATTCCTTTCACTGTCTCTCTTGGCCCACCCCACTGTTAACCACTTCTTAATCCCGTCCAGATCCATTCACTGTCTTTGTATATAAACATCAGTCTTACCCCCATTTAGTTGAAGGTTCACTGGGTACCCTGCCCTATTCTATTGGTCTTACTAATAAACCTCGTTTGACTGGAACAAGGTTTGAATGTGTGAATTTATTCCAGGCTGACGCTGCCCTGTACCCTGATATTTCGGGGTTCCCAGCCAACCCAGACCTCATCAGTACTATTTATAGGAATCAACAAGGAAAAGGTTATAATATCTTAAATTATAATTTCATGTTAATATTCCAAAACAGTAATCACTACTTAGTTTCTTCCTTGTTCAGTCACGTCCAACTCTTCTTGACCCCCATTTGGGATTTTCTTGACAAAGATAGTGGAGTGGTTTCCCATTTCCTTCTCTTACAGATAGTAAACTGAGGCAAACAGGGTTAAATGACTTGCTCTGGGTTACCTAGCTAGTAAGTATCTGAGGCTAGATTGGAACTCAGATCTTCCTGACTTTAGGCCAAGCTCTCTATCTCTACCTTGGCCACCTCTCTTACAGATTAAAGAGGTTTTTACTGGTATCTTAACCTTGAAGGCAAAAGAGGACACACTACCCTTATGTGGGTCCCCAAATCTCTAAGTGAGGCAGTGATCCTAATTAGATAAGAGTTAAGCTTGATTATCATCCTTAATGCATTTGTCTTAAGGCCTATTCTTGGCTTTCTATACATTTTTAGGAAAAAAACTCTGGAAAGAGTTCTTTTAGACTAAAGAAATATTAATTTCTTACTATTTTCAGTTGAACACAGTAACCCAGTATTACCTGAGAAGTATGTTACAGTGACAAGATAAAGTTCTGTGTGAGGTGGGGAGGAGAGAGAAGGAAAGTTTTTTGCAGTGAGGGAGATCAGAGAACATCCTGTAAGAGGAGGCATTTGACTTGGGCTTTACAGGATGGATAGGTATTCAACAGGTAAAAAAAAGGAGGGCATTTTGGGTACACAGCCTGAGTGGAAGCATGAGAATTCAGTGTTGGGAGATTAAATGATTATCTAATTTGCTTAGAGTGTGGTTCCTCACCCCTGGTGTAGAGTATACGGAGGCGGTATATGAGAAAAAGCTGGGATGATACCAAGTTGTTGTGGAGAGCCTTGAATGCTAAGCAAAGAAAAATGACCTTTACTTGATAATTAATAAGGAACTATTAGAGAATTTTGAAAGAAAGCAAGATACAACCAGATCTATGTGTTGAAAAGATTATACTGTCAGCAGCATAAAGGAGAGAGAGTGCAGATTAGGAAGACCCCCTAAGGAGATGGTTTAGGCAGGTATGACCTGAACTGGAGTAGTCTTGGTGAATGATTGATTGGATATGAGGGATAAAGGAGGGGGAAGAGTCAAAGCTAGCAAAAGATTGCCAAAATGGAAGACCAAGTTAATGGTGGTGCCACAGGCAGAAATAGCGAAGTCAGGAGGAGGAACAAGTTTAGGGGAAAAGTTAAGTTCACTTTTGGACACGTTGAGTTTGAGGTGTTTGAAGAATACCCAGGTGGAGATGCCCTGTAGGCAGCCAGAGATCTAAATTCAAACCTCAAAAACAGAGGTCAGGACTAGTGACAGGTTTTGAATTCAGTTGCATAAAGGAAGTATTTTGAAGCCATGGAATGAATTATGTTGCTAAGGGAGAGAAGACAGCCAAACCCAGAAACTTGTAGAATATACTAGAAGGTGTTGGGAAGAGGGCAAAGAGAACAACTTTGAAGGAACGGCATCTTCAGCCAGTGGAAGAGAGAGACTACATAAGGGAGGGGGTTCTCAACATAGTCAAAATCTGTGGAGGTCAAAGAGGATGATAACTGAAAGAAATGTCACTGGATTTGGTGAATAGGAAGCCACTGGTGGCCTTAGAACAGTTTCAGTAGAGTGGTGGTGTTGAAAGCCTAGGTATAAAGGGAAGATGTGGGTAATGAGCAAGTGGAGACATCAGGTATAGACAGTTTTTTTTTTTCTTTCATTGAGAGAAGGGGAGGAAAGGGATGGGATTGTAATGGGAATGTGTCTGAATGGTAATGTTCCATCTGTACCAGAGGATAGCAACCTTCTGGCTAAAGTTAGTTTTGGATGAGTTAGTTTAATTTCACACACTTTAGGTAATATTGTTGCAGTTATAGCTGCTAGCCCAGGGAATATTCTTCTTGCAACTCATACTGTGCTGTCACTGATAAAATGTGTCAATTCTCTTACTGCAACCTAGGTGGACAGGCTGGAAACTTGTAAGGTGGAAGGGTGTGAGGTCTTTTTAGTGGTTAAAACTTTTTTTGGATAAGGAAAAATTTGGCCCAGACTGATGTCTGCCTGAGAAATACCATTTAATTTCTGAAAGCTTAAAACATAAGGAATAGTTGAAGAGCTGTAAGCAGTGGTTAACTGGTATTTTTAAGGTCAGGTGAAAAAGGCAGTAATGCTATAGATAAAGCTATTTTGATTTTGAGGAGTGGCTCAGAACTTATTTAGCATGTCTTTCAGATATATTCCCCTTCCCCAGTTCCCTATTTTAACTTTGTCTTTTTCCTCTTATTCTTTCCTTTCTCTCTTTTTTTAGCCATTCTCTATCCTTTTCTCTTTCTCCTATATCTTTTCCGTTTACTTGTACTTATGACTTGTGACCAATGTGTTGCTCTGCATTATAAAGTAAGGTCTTTGAGGGCATGAACTGTCTTGCTTTTGTTTTTGTATCCCCATTGTTTAGAATAGTGCCTTGAATGGAGTCAGGACTTAATAAAAATTGCCTTTTCATTCTTTGAATTTCCTTTACCTCAACTAATATGTAATTTAAATCTAATTTTAGATAGAAAAAAGTTTCCTACCCTAGTGGTATGACCTTAATCCTCACTTCACTTTTTGAATGCTTTTTGTGCCTTAGTTAGACTTGTCTTGGATACGTACAGACTGATAACTTGTTGTCCATATAGCCTTACATTTTTCTGTACACATTGTCTATCTGCCACATCTGCTTATTTGATTATGTAGGGACAAAAAAGAACCTGAGTGGCACACCAGTATCCCCAGGATATTCATAGGATGAAAGAAAGCTCTTTAGAGTGTTGGGTGGGGTCTTTGGGATGACCTGGATAAAAAGCATATAAATTGAGAGGCTTGGGAATCATCACTGATGTTCCTTAACCACCCAGATAAAAGAACTGATTGACCCAAGCACCAAGATTATCTCTTAGTGCTTCTAATTTACTTTTGATAGAGCCTCTATACTCAGTAGCTGTTTATCAGCATTTTCACCTCTCTTCCAAATATTGTCTTCTGTGTCTTTGATACAAAGACTAATTAAAAACATACTGCTTTACTTTGTGAAGCAGTAGGCATGCTGACAAAAGAGAGTAACAACAAATAAGTAATGAATATGGCACTTTATGTAGAAAATAATTTTTTTGTGTTTTTTTTTTTTAAAGTTGTGTTTCAAGAAAGAAGTCTAAAATGTTTTGGTTTTCTAAAGCAATATATCTCTTTTCCTATTATAATTTGAGTCTAATGATGGGTTAAAAAGATAGAAAACAGAAGAATTTAGAGGGTGAGCAAGGGAATCTAAAGGACACAAAACTCAGACCTACAAATCTTACCACTTGTTAGCAGCTCTAATAAAAAAGTTTGTAAAGGAAAGAAGATGAAGTAACACCTCCCTAATTTATATTAACTGCGGGTGGGTAACTGATTGGATGAATAGTCAGATCAAAAAGATGCCACCACCACACTGTGTAAGTTCTGTTTACACTTTAAAATGTTCTTTTACATCTGCATTTTAAAGGATGGCACAAAAGAAATATCTACAAGCAAAACTGACCCACTTCTTAAGGGAAGACAAAATTCAACTTTGGAAACCTCCATATACAACTGAGAACAAAGAAGCTGGTTTGGTATTAAAGGTATTAACTTTTCTTATAAAACATCAAATTTGGTCAGTAATTCATATCTGTCATCTAGTGAAGTGACTGTTGAACATACCAGAGTGTCAGAATCATAACCATGCAAAATGTAGAATGTCCCTTAGAGTTTTGCTGATAAACAGGGAGCCACTTAATGTCATCATTTTGCCCACAGAGCATCCTTGACTTTATGAATCTTTTCAGTAAGGCCTCACCTATAATGACAATGAAGTCTGTGATTTCTCTTGTGTTTTTTATGATAAATTATAACAGTATAAAGAAGTTATTAAAATTAAGGTTTCCTCTCAATTTATTAAAGAACTAATATTGAAAGATATACAGGCAGTGGGGTATGGAAATCTATTTTGCCCTACAAGAAAGTAAGGGGAAAGGGGATAAAGGGGGAGGGGAGTGGGGTGATAGAAGAGAGGGCAGAGTGGGGAAAGGGGCAATCAGAATACATGCCACCTTGGCGTGGTGGGGGGGTGTAGAAATGGGGAGAAAAAATTAAAAAAACTTACTGAAAGAAATTTAGATATTAACATTAATATCACAGCTCAGTAGTAGAGTACCAATTAGTTACTGTTGAATTATTTAAACTGATGGTTTCTTAGCTGCTCCTACTGTCACACACCATAAAAATGGATTTTAATTTTTTTGTGCACTAGTCTTCAGATGGCCTACTTATTTTTCGCACCTGGTGCATATAGAATGTTAAAAGACTTTTTTGGCATTCAGTTGTTTCAGTCATGTCTGATTCTTCATAACCCTGTTTGGGGTTTTCTTGGCAAATATACTGGGATGGTTTGCCACTTCCTTCTCCAGCTCATTTTATAGGTAAGGAACTGAGAACAACAGGATTAAGTGACTTGCCCAGGTTCACACAACTAGTAAGTGTCTGAGGCCAAATTTGAACTCCTGAAGATAAGTCTTTCTGACTGTATGGTACTCTATCCACTGTGCCCCTTTGAGGCCTCTTAATATGTATTAGATTCTTTATGGAAGATTTTTGAGAGGAGATGGATGAATGAGACTTACAAAGGATAAGAAAGCATTGGTGGGTTATGATCTGTATTATTTGAGCAAATTCCATTTCAATAAGATCATGTGTCCACTGTGAGAGGAAATATTTAAAAAGGGGGTTGACTCCAAGTGCTCCATTGATACTCATTCAATGACATCAAGAAGGAGAATGTGGTTAACAGGACTGAATGCAGATAAGTTGTCATCTGCACTGAGAGAGTACCCAAATGAATGAGGTAAAATATCCATGAAATTGTTCTAAATATTGTGATATTTTGTTTACTTAACTTTTCCTTGAAATAAGTTGTTCCATACAGATAACTGAAACTTACCTTGTTAAGCAGAGAAACTTAAATTTTAAACATTTTTAATGGAATCTCTGCAAAATATACTACACATTTCTTGTTATCTTAAAGTCTTCTTGGCATGATTTAACCATCACTTGATAACCAAGCCATCATTATGAATACTAATTTTGCACTCTACTGTAATGCAATGAAGACTCTAGGGCTATTCAGGAATATCAGGCTATAGGACTAGACTGCTACGCCTTTTTTGTTTTCCTGCTTTCTTTAGCTGGCTGTGACTTCTTGGTAGATCCCACCCTCCCTTCAGATTTGTGACATCTAAATCTTTGTGGAAATCCAGATAATCACCCATATTAGAATTGTGTTTAAAATAAGAGTTATTAGACTTAAGAGTGATGGCTTGAGAGACTTTTTGTGAATAAAATACATGAAATGTCCTTCTGCTCCAAGGCCTTTTTTTGTTTACTTGTTTATATGATTTATGGCTAAATAACTTCTGGATTAGTTATTATATTAGAATTGAATACAACTTTTTGACCACCAGAGTATCTTACTCAGTACTGTATCCCTGAACACCTAAGAATGACCTTTGGAATGATTACTTTGAGTAGCCCTCTGTTGAGGACTAGAATTTGAGATTTACTTTTGCATATATAAATATCCCTGAGGCTTCCAACATGGCAAGACTTGGCATCTATCACAATTATGTACTTTAGAAAGAATTCTATTTTATTAGGCTAATACTAGGATGAATTTTGCTTTAGAAAACCTCTGACAGAGGGAGGAGCTAAGATTTAGGCAGAGAAAAAGACAGGGATTTGCCTGAGCTCTCCCAAATTCTCCAAACAACTTTAAATAACACCTCAAAACAAATTCCCAAGTGGCAGACTCCAGACTTCACACATAAAAGGACGTGGTGAAACAATTTTCCAGCCCAAGACAACTTAGATGCTTGACAGAAAAGGTCTGGCTCACTGGGGTGAGAGTGAGGTGCAGGTGGGGCCCCAGTAAACCAGAGGAGTCCTGGGTGGCAGGGTGGGGATGGAGTGGGGAGGAGAGGTGACTCAGTCAGCAGTGGCAGTTGCTATTTCTGGAGTTCCCAGTCCACAGACAGTAAGGGGGTCAAACAGCTAGTCAGAAGGAGATTACTGGGGTCCCTTTGCTGACACTGAGTGCAGGACTGTATGACATTGCCCACACTCAGATTCAGGTCATAGTCCTGGGCTGCAGACCCAGGGTGAGGAGGAGCATTAGCATGCCAGAGCTTGTGGCCCTCAGGGGAGTAGAGAACCTGGTCACAGTTCCACAGCAGAAGAGAGTGCTTGTGGTCACTGAGAGACCATAGCATAGGCTAGACGAGTAGTAAACACACCTATTTAGATCATACCACCTTGGAAGAACTGAAAGCTCACAGACTCTCACAACTAGCTGCACAAAAAAACCTAACGCTTGGGACAGTGCCCCCTCTGCCCTGGGAGCAGGGCCCAACTTGAATATAAAGTTAAAAGTCAAGAAATAGGCTGGGAAAATGAGCAAACAATGAAAAGGATCCTGACTATAGAAAATTACTGTGATGATGACAGGGAAAGTCAAAACAAACTCATAAGAAAACAAAGTCTTAAAGAAAATGCTACATCCAAAGCCTTAAAGAAAAATGTGAATTGGTCTGAAGCACAAAGAGAGTTCCTGGACGAGCTCAAAAAGGATTTTAAAAAAAATCAAATGAAGTAGAGCAAAAGTTGGGGAGAAATGACATGATGCAAGAAAATAATGCAAAAAAGAGTCAACAGCCTTATAAAGGAGGCACAAAAAAAAATATTGAAGAAAATAACACCTTAAGAAGCAGAATAGACCAAATGGTAAAAGAGTCACAAAAGTCCATTGAAGAGAAGAACACCTGAAAAAGCAGAATTGGCCAAATGAAAAAAGATATACACAAATTCACTGAAGAGAAAAACTCCTTAAAAAGCAGAATTCGCCTAATGGAAAAGGAGGTACAAAAGGACACTGAAGAAAATAATTCCTTAAAAGCACCCAGGAATATTATACAAAACTCCTAGGGCAAGGAAAAATATTGCAAGTAGTCTGAAAGAAATAATTCAGATATCATGGAGCCACAGTTAGGATAAGACAAAGGTTAACAGCTTGTTTACTGACAGATCAGAGGGCTTGGAATATGAGATTCTGGAGGGCAAAGGAACTAGGATTACAACCAAGAATTACCTCCCCAGCAAAACTGAGTATAGTCCTTCAGGGAATAAATGGTATTCAATGAAACAGGACTTTCAAGCATTCCTAATGAAAAGACTAGAACTGAGTAGAAAATTTGACTTTCAAATGCAAGTTAAGAGAAGCATTATAAAAGGTAAACAGGAAAGAGAAATCATAAGGGATCCAAAAAGTTTAAAATGTTTACATTCCTACATGGGAAGAAGATATTTGTAACTCCTAAGAACTTTCTCATTATTAGGGCAGTTAGGAGTATTCATAGTCAGAGGACATGGGTGTGAGTTGAATATGCAGGAATGATTATCTTAGAAATAAGATTAAGGAGTGAAAAAGAGGAATGTACTGGGAAAAGGGGGAAAGGAGAGGTGGAATGGTTTAAATTATCTCACATAAAATAGGCTTGAAGGAGCTTTTATAATGGAGGGGAAGATGGGGTAGGGGAGGGGCATGTGAACCTTATTCTCATTGAAATTGGCTCAAAAAGGTAATAACATACACACTCAGTTGCATGTAAAAGTCTATCTTGCTCTACAGGAAAATAGAACAAGGGGATAGGAGATGGATTGGGGGTGCTGATAGAAGGGAGAGCAGATTGGGGGATGTGGTAGAAGCAAAATGCTTTAGAGGACGGATAGGGTGAAGGACAGAGAGAATAGTAGGATAAACAGAGGGAAAAACAGGATGAAGGGAAATACAGTTAGTAATCCTAATTGAAAAATTTTTTACAGCAAGTTTCTCTGATAAAGGCCTCATTTCTCAAATACAGAGAGAACTGAGTCAAATTTAGAAAAATAGCCATTCCCCAAGTGATAAATCGTCAAAGGATATGAACAGGCAGTTTTCAGAAAGAGTAACTAAGACTATATTCATATGAAAAAATGCTCTAGATCACTATTGATTAGAGAAATGCAAATTAAAACAACTCACTCCTGTCAGATTGGCTAATATGATGGGGAAAATGACAAATGTTGGAGGAGATGTGGGAAAATTGAGACACTAATGCATTGTTGTTAAGGAGTTATGAACTGATTCAGCCATTCTGGTGAACCACTTGGAACTATACCCAAAAGGCTATTAAACTGTCCATACCCTTTGATCCAGCAATACTGCTAGCAGCTCTTTATCCCAAAGGGATCAAAAACAAAAAGAAGGACTATATGTACAAAAATATTTATAGTAGCTCTTTTTGTGGTGGCAAAGAATTGGAAATGGAGGGGATCCCCATCAATTGGGGAATGGTTGAATGAATTGTGGTATATGATTGTGATGAAATACAAGAAATACTACAAGTACTACAAGAAATGATGGGCAGCATGCTCTCAGAAAAATCTGGAAAGACTTACATGAACTGATGCAAAGTGAAATGAGCAGAACCAGTAGAACATTGTACACAGTAACAGCAATATTGTATGATGATCAACTGTGAATGACTTAGCTATTTTCAGCAATACAATGATCCAAGACAATTCAGAAGGACTTATGATGAAAAAACGCAATCCATCTTCAGAGAAAGAACTGATGGAGTCTGAATGCAGATTGAAGCATACTTTTTTAAACTGTATTTTTCTTTTTTTTTTTCTGTCTGTGTTTTCTTCCACAACATGACTAATATGGAAATGTTTTTCATGACTGCATGTGCATAATCTAATCAAATTACTTGCCTTCTCAGTGAGAGGAGAGAGTGAGGGAGGGAGAGAATTTGAAACTCAAAATTCTTTTAAATGAATGTTAAAAATTGTTTTTACATGTAATTGGGGAAAAATAAAATGTTAAAAAAAAGAAATGAAAATTATAGGATTATACAACTTTGAAATTTTCTGGTCTGTCTTCTAAGCTGGCTTCACAGAAATGTAAAACATATGGTCACTTTTCTGTCCCAGTTCTAAAGTTCTCCTTGGGTAATTATTTTGCCACTCATTCCATTATCATAGAACTATTGTGATGAGAAAGTTGCTTCTGACGTATAATCTAAATTGTTCCTACTTCACTGTAATTTAAATCCATTTTCTCTTGTTTTCTCCTTAGTGGAGATGGAGAATACTTGGTCACCATCTTCCTTAAAATAATCCTTCATATTACTGAAGACAGTTAAGTCATTTCTTAGCTTTCTTTTCTGAATAATCCCAGTTATTTTGGCTTTTCCTTGTAGGCCATAGCTCTTTAGTTATTTTTGTTTTATTCCTGAATCCTTCTTAAATTTTCTATACATCTCAAAATGTGGCTCCCATACTGGATCTTACACTAGGAGTGACAGCTACTCAACAGAGTTGATTATTTCACAGTTCCTGCATGCTTTGTTTCTGTTAATATCTAGCTTCTTGGTTTGTTTGGGGGATTTTTTTTCTCTGTTGCATTATTCATTTAAAATTTAGCAGCTTTTCATTGAGCTATGTTTTGTACATTTTTGACAGGAACTTGCAAAGAAATATTCAGACAAGCTAGAATGCTCTGAAAATGAAATAGAAAAAATTATTGAAGAAATACGATGTAAAGCAATTGAACGTGGAACAGGAAATGAAAACTTTAAAACCACAGGTGTTGCTACAATTGAATTATTCTTGCCTCTGAGACTAAGAAGAGTAAGTAATTATCTTTTATACTAATATAGAGGCTCATTATTTGTTCAATGCTCAAGCTAATTGTGATTTTAAAATTATAGTATCTAGATAGCTAGAGTTGTCATTAGAGTATTTCAAATTTTGGAAAAGCAACCATTTTTATTGAAAAATATCTTAAGAGGACTTAATTTTAGTGGTGACTTAAACTTGAGTAATAGTATAAAAGCATGTATAATATGGATTTTAATGTGATGCAGTGACAGCAGAAACAAATAACGAAACAAGTTTCCCTTCATTTTCCTAAAGATCATGACAGAATTAGCCACAATGTCTCAAGAATAAAAAGATAACTGAAAGCCACAAGGTGATCTTTATGCCATTGATGGCCTATATGACAAATCCCAGATTTACCAGCATATTGTATGCCAAATGTTTCTAAATCAGTTGTTTAAATCTGGAATACGTTTTCTTGTAGAAATAGTGTTACAAGTGGTGGTTAAGTTCTCATGTTAGCCAACCAAAAAAAGAACTTCTCAATCTACACTATAGCTTAAATATTCTACTTTTACAATGGGAAACTGTAGAAAATGACACTGTTGTAAATGTGTAGCTACTGAAAGAATAGAGAGAAAAAGGCTAAGAATACAAAGAAGGGAATCCATGATAGCCAGACAGAGGGACAAGGGAATGTAGTTGGAGTCAGAGTACCTGGGTTCAGATTGTGGCTCTGACATTTATTAACCCTGAGCAAGTCGCCTAGCCACTCTGGTCCCCAGTTCTCTCATCTGTAAAATGTGAGGGAGTTGAATTAGACCATTTGTAAATCTGATTTCTGTGTGTAAAGAAAAAGCAGAGATAGAAAGGATAGGTGCTTCCGTTCAGGGATTTTAGGACCCCTGCCACATAGGGTATGGCTCTCCATGTGGGTGAGACTCACTTTCTTCCCAGAAGAGAGTTTGGAGGGAGTAGGAATAGATGTGCTGTCTCGTAATGGTGAACAGATAAAGGAATGCTACCCCTTCATTCCAGTACCTGACTGGGGGAACTTATCTCTCATCTTGTTACTGCCAGTTTTCTGCCATTATCTGGTCTGAAGAGAATGTAATGGAAACAGGAACTTCTGTTCCTGATTGTAGCTGCCCAATACATAGAAACTCCAAAGAGAAAGTTCTAAGGGAAGCCTACACCCTGCATGGGCCAGATATCTGCAGATAAAAGCAGTTTACAGATATTCCTACCACTTATAATGTGTTTTGGTAATGTGTAACCAAACAAGTATTTATAAGAACTTCCATTGTACCTTAAAGAGGTCAGTGGGGAAACCAAAGTATTTATTCAGAGCATGTTGACTATTTCAGTTCTTAAATATGTAGGGTTTTTTTTAGTAATGAAAAATTGAAAACCCATAGAGATGTTTCCAATTCATCAGTTTCGGATACTTATCGTAGACATTTTATTATTCTGGTCTTGGCTAGGTGCCAGAATGGTGGATTTTAATAGTTTCTTAATCTCCTTCCCATTGGTTATTTTATTGATGAGCTTCCCTAAATCATCTGCCTTGGTACCAGGGGATATACTAAAGTACCAGTTCAGTATGTTGTGATTTCTGTCACATTGTTGCACTTTTAGCTGTCTGGTTGAAATATTTTGGGCTGTAGTTTTGACACTGCAGTAGAATTGTATTCTAGATGCTCTCTTATAAACCTGTATAGCTATCATTTTAGTCCATATCCAGTCTCACAAATTTCACAATATTTGATATAAGGCCTTCTTGATAGAAAAGAATAATAGATCAGAAAAAGGTAAAATTCAGTACTGGGAATCACAATTGTAATTTTTAAAAATTTTATATTTAGGATAAGAAAACCTTGTTGGAAACCAAACTGCACATCACCGGCAAAGAACTGAGATCACAGTAAGTTCAGAAAGTCTTTCTCTAAGAAGCCTTGGTACATTTTTATACTCTTTAGACTGGATTGGATTATATGCTATTTCTTAAATGGTATGAGGCAGGTATTTCAACTGTTGCCCATTTTGGACTTTCCATTTGTAATATGAAAAAAGTGCTGTCTGCTCAGCGGGAAGAACCTTGGATTACAGTCCTGACTCTGCCACCAACAGAACCTGTGTGACCTTCAGCAAGTCGTTAACTTCTCTGAGTCTTATTTTTCTCATCTTTAGGGGTCTCTTCACATTCTAAATCCAAGATCCCAACTTATGGGAATGTTGAAATTTAATTAATAGGTTATTTTATTTATTTGCATTTTTTTGAGTGTTAAACACTTTAAACATTAGGTGATTTTTTTTTTTAAGTGAGGCAGGGTTTTTTTTTGTTATTTTTAATCATATGTGTAATTGTATAAGTAGTTCCAGGTGTAGAATTGTACCATTCAAATCAGCACCCTCTCTACCATTTACAGTCCTAGAGAGCAGCATGTGGCATGGAGAACCAAGGCCAGCCCTCCTTATTTCTAGCCATTACTCCCCTCTGCCTTGGGCAGTCATTCTTCAAACATTTTTCCTGTTTTTCCCCCCACCATCTGCCACTGCTTAGCCTACATTTAGGGTTACGATCCAGGAGAGAACAGTAGAAGGTTGCATTGAGTTAGCTCTTTTGTGGCCTGGTTCTGCCATGAAAAGAAAAGGCAGGAGCAACTTTCCCTGCTGATAAGCTAACCTCTTCCCGTTTAAATTCTTTACTATGGGTTTTAGGCCAAAGTCTACTACAAATAATTTTTATTAATTTAGACTATTCTATTTAAGCATCGAGGGGAGGGGGAAAGGAAGAGAAAGGGGAGAAAGGTTGCTTTCCACGTGGATATGTCAAGCACACTTTGGTCTGATCACCACTTTAATTACTTTCAGAAAGAACTAATCTTCCTTTCCAGGGCTCATCTGGAAAGAGGAGAGGATTTGTTGTTTCACAATTGACAGTTAAAGAGACTGATATTAGTCCAAAGGCTTCAGATCAGGATAATTTAAAGATGCTTTCTTAATATTTCTAAAAGAAGGAGCAAGTATTGCTTTAGTCAGCTTCCATAGTAGTTATGTGACCTATCAAAGTATAATGCTCTATAGGTGGTCCCTGAATTATGATGAGAAGCATTCCAGAAATCTGTGGTAAAAATGATTCAAAGGGAACTCTTGACTTTTTTTGGATAATAAATCTCTGTAGTTACCAATTTTTGACACTAGGTGACACTAATTTATACTGGTTGAATTTGTGTTAGTAACTGAATTTATGAAAGCAAAATGGTGAAATGCAGGCACTTTCTTAGGTGTAACTTTTATGCCAAAGTGACCCTGAAAAGTTATTTGTACGTTGTTTTTTAATTTGAATTATGTTTCAAATGACTTGAGATTGTTATCTTTTAAAATGCCTTTGAAGAAAATCTTAATATACATGATAGCAGTTTATATGTTTTCTGTATTTTACTCACTTGTTGGTTTCAGTTGAAAATGGAAGGTTCTTTTATATATTTAATACTCTTGCTAACCAGTCATTATGAGGATGATGATAGCAAATTTATGAGTTATCCTATGTCTATATTTTTTGTATTGCTTATAAATGAATGTTAAATTGAATTGTACTTGCAGCAATTTCTGAACTTTCTTCTATATTTTGATTTATTAAGATATATAGTAAGGGTTTGATTAAACAAAATTACCTTTAAAAGGAGAACTGAAAACTTAATTCCAATAAATAGATTTGCTAATTGCTTTTCCTGATAGTTTTTGGTTTTTAGTTTTCATAATGAAAATAACTATTCACAGGTATGTAGTACTTTATAATTTCAAAGTGTTTTTACATATAGAATACTCTAATTTTAACCACATAACCATGCAAAGCAGTTAAAACAAAATGACTTAGCTTTCTCACTTAGGAAAACTTACATGACTTGCCCAGGGCTATCATCTTCAAGGTCTTGACTTAGCATTACTGTCCTTATGTTGAAAGTCCAGTATTTCATTATGAAATAGTAATACAGAATCTTCCTGATTCTGTCTTTCTAAAAAATTGAAACTTACTCCTGGTAGCCTATATTTCCATTTGTGAAAATTGAAATCCATTTCATAGATAATGTAATATAAACATTTGTATTTTCCAATGACTTTTATCCGTTTTATTTTGTAGAATAGCTGAAACCTTTGGATTTCAAGAAAACTACATTAAAATATTTATAAATAAGAAGCAGCTTCAATTAGGTATGTATTGATTAAATCTGTACGGTTTTAAAAATAATTTATAGCACTAAACCATGAAGAAATTTAGGTCTTTGAATCTTTCCTCTCCATTGAGGCTCAGTGAGTTAAGAGGTAATACCTCAGTTCAGTCTTTTTCTTCTCCGTGGAAGTCATCTTGACCTTCTCTAACATGGAGAAGAAGATTTGGCGGCTAGATTCCTCCCTGCTTTTTGCCTTCTACCTTTTCACTCTACTGAGCTTGAACTTGTGAAGCTCAGTGGGGATTGCCTGACCCTCTCATCCAGTGTAATTTTCTTAGTTCTCTCTTGCTTTGATTTCCAGTCAGTAAACATCAGGCTTCTACTGTGTGCACAGCACTGCACTAAGTGCTGGGGTACAAAAGCACACAAAAATAGCCTTGAAGGTCTTTTAGGTTTACCAACATTTGATACTATTTACTTCCATGTTATTGAAGCTCTACTTTTTTTCTCCCTTTATTTCCCATAATCTTATGTTATCCTGGTTCTTTGCTTCTTTTTACCAGATGTCTTCCTGATATTTCTCTGGTCAGTTCCTGATCATTTGCACTTCTCTTTTTTTTCTCCATTTTCTCCATTAGTGCTCTCATTTGTGCTCAGCTATTACTTCTTTGCATGGCTCTCGGCTCTTCATCTCTAGCCCTGACCTATCTGCTAGCTGCCTGATAGGCTCAAACTGCTGCTTCCTTATTGCTTTCAATGATACACATCTCCCATTGGTCCAATCTCACAGCTATCTTATCCTCACTTTCCTTAGACAGTTACCAACTCCCATTGATTCTTTCTTCACAATATCTCTTCCTTCCATTTTCATTCCCAAAGGTAGAAATCTAGTTCAGACTTTTATCCTCTCTAAATTTTCTGGATTATTGCAAAAATTAACTAGCATTTCTCCCTCAAGTCTAACCTGCACATAATCTCCAGATTAAGCTTCCTAAAATATCACTTTGATCATGTTATTCTGTTGTTCAGAAACTTATCAGTTCTTGCCCACTTCCCTTAGATAAAATCTGAGCTTCTTCAAAATGTCTGAGTCTGCTGTACAAGTCATATCTTCCAGTACTATACATAAACCTTTTTTCTAACTAGACTGGTGTCTTTACTCTCTTTCAAACATACCATGCACTTCCCAACTTCCTTCTGCCTTATACCTTTATAACATTATGCTCTGCTCTGTTCTACTTATCCATATCCACCCTAGCCTTTAAGATCTGCTGAAATTCCATCTCCTCTCTAAAGTGTTCTCTGATCACTCCAAAAAGAAGGTATCTTTCCATACACTTAGGATCTACAGCGTTTGTGGACTGTATCATTTGCTTGTGCTAACTTGTACCATCTCTTCTGCTGTTATCATGTTTAAATCTAACTTAATATGCATGTTTTATATTCCTTACTAAGTTGTAGGTTTTTTGAAGGCAATATGAGTCACTTGTACTTCATTTACTGCACAAAGGCTAACATAGTATATTCTACTGTAGGATCTAGCATAGTACCTGGAACTTTGCCAGCCACTTAGTAAAGCTTGGTTGAATTTATTTCTATATTTTAAAATTCCGATGACTTTTTTGAAAAGAATTACTGAAAGAATAAATTGATTTTAAATCAGCCAAATTCTCCCCAGTGAAAATGTAGTATTTCTTAGTGTTTTTACTTACTAAGGTTAATATCTATTTAATGTTACTATTGTCACAAGGCAAATTCAAACACATTCATCCCAGAATGATCATATAATGTTTTTTTTTGAAAGTTAGTGTAGCTCCCAAAGTGCCCATTTAATTTGTAATGTTTTCTTGATTGGTGTTTGCCTTACCTACTACATTTAGGCCATATTTCACTTCACTTCCTGGCCATTTCCTCTCTGTCTTCTCCCTCTTCCCTCTCCTCTATTTTCCAGTCTTGGAACCATAGTCATATCTACTCAGTGATCTGTGACTATCATTCCACTCATCATCTCTGTAACTTTCTAAAACAAAATATCTTTCCCTGGCCACTTCTCCCATATATGTGTCTTGTCTTTCTAGTACTGTGCTAATCCCTTGAGGACAGCGATTGTCTTTGCTTTTATATTTGTATCTCTGGCTAGTTGACACATAATAAATGCTTAGTAACAACAACAACATTTACATAACATTTTTAGGTTTGCACAGTGTTTAACAATGTAATTTCATTTTATCCTCACAATAACCATGGGAGGTCGGTGTTATTATTACCCCCCTTTTAAAGGTAAGGAAACTGAGTTGGACAGAGGTTATTTGACTTGCCCAGAGTCACACAGTTTATGTCTGAGGCCAGGATTTGTACTCAAGTCTTCCTGACTCCATTCCAGTTCCATCCACTGTGCCACCTAGATGCTTTTTATTTCATTCACATTTCTGTGGTGCTTTAAAGTTTATAAAGCACATTTCTTAGAGGAATCTTATAAAATATGTAATGTAGACATTATTAGCTCCACTCTATAGGGGGCAACTGAGTGGTACAGTGGATAGAATACTGGGCCTGATGTCAGAAAGAGTCATCTCCCCAAGTTCAAATCTGGCCTCAGACACTAGCTGTGTGACGGTGTGACCCTGGGCAAGTTACTTCACCCCATTTGCCTCAATTTCCTCATCTGTAAAATGAGCTGGCATAGGAAATGGCAAACCATTCCAGTATCTTTGCTAAGGACCCCAAATGGGGTCACAGAAAGTTGGACACAACTGAACAACAACAAAACAAAAATAGGTGGAGAAGCTAAGGCTCAGAAAGGACAGCCTGCAGCTGGTGAGCTTCATGGGAGGTCTGTGAGCCAATAGACTGAATGTTCCTCCTCATCTGTAACCCCAATTCTGTAGGGAAAACCCTGGAAGAGCAAGGGGTTACACACAATGTGAAAGCTTTGGTGCTGGAACTCAAGCAGTCAGAAGAGGATGTACGGAGAAATCTTCAGGAAGTAGAACTTGAGCAAAATGAAGCTGACAAAAAAGAAAAGAGAATGCAGAGAACAAAGAGAGGCCTAGAAATACTGGCACAGAGAGGTATGCGTATGGGTATCTGCTTCTCACCTTCTGCTTATAAAAATAAAACTTAGTTCTTTTATTGGGGTGACAGCAAAACATGAGCACATTTCAGTGGCTTACCATGTTTATCTTCCTTTTAGTTTCTGGAACCCTTTGCCCTTGGTAGTTTGGTTTATGTATTGTTCTGTATCACCATTGCTGACTCTGAGCTAGTGGAAGTTTATTTTTGTTTTGTTGCAGCTGAGACTGTGGATCCTGAAACAACTCCATACTTAGAAATAGCTAATCAAACAGGCAGATCAATCAAAATACCCCCAGCAGAAAAAAAAGTAAGTACTATGAGTTTCATAGTTCATTCTCAGATTTTGTGTAAGTAAAAATTGAGGGGTTTTTTTTTCCTAGCCATTTGGTCTCTGTATAATACATAGGATCAAATCATAGATTTCTGTTCATGGTCCTAGAAATAGGGCATGTAATAATTGTAATGTGGAACTGTTCCCAGTGGGAACTAATTCTGTAACTTTTAATAAAGGAGCACAAAATATAGGCATGTTCCTCTAATATTGTCTATACTTGTGGGGAATCTAGTGGAGGGCTTCAGTGATTTATATAGATAAATTCTCTTCAGCATATTTACTCACATGACGAAGTTCATGAGCTTACATTCTAAAATAGGTTCAGATGCATGAAAATTTGCCATTTAGACAGTGATTTTTTTTTTCATTTCCTAAAGAACTTTTTAGTGGGATTAGAAATACCAGTGAAGATGTGAATAAGAAATCCAGAAACAGAATCTTGTGATTAAGAACAGAAACATATTCATTCCCTAAAGATTCTATAGTATTCCTGGAAGGTTTTTATTTGTGTTCCTATGTAGTATCTGAAACTTAGACTATACATATCATCATACCAAAATAAAAACATGAGAATAAAGGGACAGCTTTCACTAATTCATGAAATAAAATTTAGAAATATTTACTGTGGCTACTTGCTGCTGCCATAATGAGCCTGATTAAATTGAAAATGCTGTTTTTTCATGTAACAATTTGTTATGGTATGCATCTCTTAAGATCTTTTAATATTTAAAATAAATTCTATAGAAAGCAATTTTCTTTTCCTTTTGCTTCATTTGACTTTTAGATTAAGTTGTGAATCTACTTTGATATGAAGATATATTTTTACCTTTTTTAGACATATAAGTGGAAATTTTCCATTGCCTTGAATAATAATTAAAAGTGGCCTTTTCCAATCCACTCTTCCCTTTAGGCCCTTATGTTAGCTATGGGATATCATGAAAAGGGTCGTGCATTTCTGAAAAGGAAAGAATATGGAATAGCGTTGCCTTGTCTGCTGGATGCTGACAAATACTTCTGGTAAGCTTCTTTGGACTCCTTAATTTTAAGAGAAATGACAAAATACTTTTTTTTTATGTTCTCTATTTCAGACCTACATAGTGGTGAAGTGGGCCCCTTAAGTGAATATTACTTCTTTAAATCTGACCTTAACTTTCTGTAAAAATTCTTCTTAATAATATGCTTTTTCCCATATCCTGGATCCAGAGAACAGGGTTGTAACAAGGATCCATTGAATGTATCACAGTACCCTGATCCTAGGATCAGTCTGTTTCTTCTAAGATAAAAAACTAAACACATAAAACATCTTTAATCTTTACTTGTTGACTGGCACTGAAGCATTGAAACAAACTCGGTCATAATGCTTAAGAATAGACTTACAGAAAAGAAATAGACATCTCTAGTTGGATACCTGGCTTCAGGATAAGGAGTAAGAATTAATGATGAGCACCTCTTCATCATCTTGGATTTTGGAACAGCTTTTGGTCACACACCAGTGAGGAGTCTGTTCTGTTTCACTAAAGTATATCTGGGTTTTTAAAATCATCTTCCTACTCCAGTTGCAATTCCCAGGTCTTATGTCAGATAACCTTTTCATTTTATCCTAACTTTGTAGGAGCCCCTGTGTTCCATAAAGAGAATAGCTCAATTCCAAATAAGATCATCTTCTATATAAGATTAATCTGAGCACATCAGAAACCCAGAGGTCCTTCAGAACAAGACTATTTGTACCTTAGACCTAGAGCTAACTCTGAAAAATGGCTATGTGTCTCCAGTTCAAGTCCTTACGTGACTTCATACATTCTGGAGTTGATCTAGATTGCTGGCTGGGAATTTCCACTCAGCTTATTGGTAGCAGTTGGTATCTGTACTAGGATGTAAGGGTGGAAACCTTAGAGGTTTGGGTCTAACAGAAAAAACAGCAGGGAAGTATTTTTGTACCCATAATATTGTTAATTTTAAGTTAAAAGTTTCTATAACACAGAGCCCATATCTGCTTTTATATCTTTATATACTTTATACAACATCATGTGTCAGTACTCACCATCATTTAGTTTGGGGAGTTTTTTCAGGGTTATGATTGCCAATAGGATGAATGCAAAATATTATGCTACTTGAGAAATAACACATATAGTAAATTTTCAATTATTCATGATGACAGAAAGGAGTAGTAATGTGGATAATCCTAAATTTATGACTTTGGGATGCATTGAATGGTTTTACAACAGATTTATGTTCTTGGTTATGTTTTGGTTAGGCTTGTTAGTTTGAATTCCAAGAGTAGTTGAGCTAAGAATGTAATCAAGAGCCTCTTCACTTTGTACCATGAGGCAGTGTACAAGTTGTAAAATCTTTTTCTTTATTTCAGAGCAATAATATGTACGTGTATATAGGTGTTATTTTTTGTGATTATGGTATAGGTGTTTGTTCATAAATAGGGGATAGCCTACATAAGTTTTTTATAAGAGTTTAGTCATTGAGATCTGTTGTTTCACACTTGGAATGTATTATAGACTGTAGTGAATTCTTTTTTCTATAAAAGTTTGTTGCCTCACATAAAAAGCATGGATCAAGTGCCACGCTTAAGGAAAAAAACAGTTTTTATATTAAAAGCCAGCGCTGAACAGGGGACATGAAACTATTTGTTAAGTAATGCACATAATAAAATGTGTACTTTAATTCCATCATATTAACTAGTTAGGGGAAGAGAAGCAGAGGGTGAGGGAAATCAGAACAAAAGGGAAAAGAAAGAGGAAAGAGTTGGAGGGAACAGGAGGGAGAGAAAGAGATATGGAGTATAAAGATCATAGGATTATAGATTTAGAGCTGGGACGGAGCTTAGAGAAATTTAGGGCAACTCCATCATATTCTAGTTAAACAGGCTCAGAGAATTCTAAGGACTTATCCACGTCAGAGGTGGAATTTGAACATTGGTCACATCTGGAGTCATTTGACTCCATAGTTTAGCACGTTATTCCTTGCATCACACTGCTTCCCTACATATGAACGGATGAAGAAAAGAGACAGGTTCAGTATTTTCTCAGGTCAAACTTTATTTTTGAACTCTCTGTCATGTACTGAACTTCAGGTGGACAATGTTAAGAATGAATGGTAGAGTATGTGTCACCTGTGAGAAATGCCCTTTGAAAGATTGATTACCAGAAAAGTTCACAGCTTTTGTAAAGTGTTGTCAGTTCTGGATTGGGTACCACATCAGCCTGCCATTGGCTAAAGCCAAAGGAATATCACCTCGAATTGCTTGCAGAGAACAATCAAATGTAGCTAAAGGCCATAGCTATGGAACAGGGGTTCCTGAACCTTGCTGTTATTTTTGCATAAAAATTTTATATGGTATAAAGGTTGGAAAGAGCATCTGATTCTTACTCCAATACATTCCATCAAGTCAACAAGCATTTATTAAGAGCCTACTGTATGCAAGGCACCGTGGTAAGCATTAAGCACTGGGATTACAAAGAAAGGCAAAAAACAGCCATTGCGCTCAAGGAACTTACAGTTTAATGAGACAGACAACACGCATATAACTTTGTACAGACAAGATATATACAGGATAAATCTGAGATAATCTTAGAGGAAAGTCACTAGCTTTAAGGGGGATTGGAAGAACCTTCTTGTAGAAGGCAGGATTTTAGTTGGGACCTGAGGAAAGCTAGGAGAAAGGATATGAGTCAGTCAGTAAACATTTATCAAGTGCTTAATATGTGCTAGGCATTCGGTTAAACTTTGGGAATACCAATGTGAAAAAGAAAGAAAGTTTCACCTCAAGAAACTTACAATCTAATGGGGAAAGATAACATACAAAAGGAAACTGAAAAGTGGGTGCGGTAGTGGAGAGAAAGTACTAGAACAAATTGGGGCAAAGTGGAGAAATCAAAGGAGCATGGCCAGCAGGCCCCCTTCTTAAATGCAGGTTTAAAGCTTATTGCTCCTGCCCACTAATCAGAAAGGCCAGAAGTATTGATGAGGTGTGGGTACCAAAGCTGATAAGGTTTTCCATTGATGAGGTTCCTGTGAACAAGATGTAGAGTTTAAAGGAGTGAAGCCAGTGGGAAATGAAAGCTATGAGGAGGGAGAGAATTTTAAGCATTGGAGACAGCCTGGAGTAGGGAGATGTGTTGTAAGAGGAACAAAGTTAATGTCACTGGATCACAGAGTATTTGAAGGGAAGAAGTTATGAGTGGAAAAGCAGGAAGAGGCCAAGTCATGATAAGAGCCAGCAGCGTATTTGATATTTGATTCTGGAGTTGGTAGGGAGCTACTGGAGCATATCAAATAAGGAGATGATGTGATCACACCTACAAGGGATCAAAGATGACACCCAGGTTTGGAATCTGGGTAACTAGGAGGATAGTGGTACCAGGGAAATTAGGGAGAGGGTTTAGGAAGACAGATAATACATGTCAAATTTTAAATGTCTATGCAATTTTGAGAAGGGACAGAGTCAAAGGAGAGAATAGAATAAATGCAGGGCGGAGTAGGATGGAGGGAAACATAGTCCTTCACAGCGTGACTGTTATAGAAGTAGTTTGCATGACTACACATGTATGACCTATATCTAATTGCCTGACTTCTCAATGAAGGTGGGTGGGGAGGGAGGAAAGGAGAGAATGTGAAACTCAAAAGTTTTTAAAAACAAATTTTAAAATTGTTTTTACATGCAGCTGGGAAATAAGATATATGGGCAGTGGGGTATCAAAATCTATCTTGCCTGAGAAGAAAATAGAAGGGAAGGGGATAAAAGAAGTTGGGGGGGGGGCAAGTGTTGATAGCTGGAAGGGCAGATTGGGGGAAAGGGTAATCAGAATGCTTGCCGTCTTGGGGTGGGGGGAGGGGAGAGATGGGGAGAAAATTTGGAACTCAAAATCTTGTGGAAGTAAATGTTGAAAACCAAAATTAATTTAAAAAAGAATAAAGAAAAGAAAAAACTGTCTATGCAACATCCATTCCAAGATGTCCTAGAGCTTAGAAGAGAAGTTAGACCTGGATAAGTAGATTGGAGAATCATCTCCATAGAGGTGATAATTAAATTCATGAGCGCTGATGAGACAAGTGAAATAGTATGAAGGAAGAAAAGAAGAAGACCTAGAACGTCCGTATATTTAATGAGTGCCCTGGAATACTGTGAGTGTGAGTGGCTTTAAATCGTGAATATAGCAATCAGGTATTTTATAGACTTGAAAGCCCATGTTTTACATTGGTAGAAAAAAATAGCACCCAGTGACTTCTTCCAGGGACTGGCCTTATGTAGATAGTAACTCATTATTGAGTACACTTATCACATGAGTAATGGCTCCTCTCTTTTCTTTTCCCTGCCCTCCAAAATTATAGAGAGTCATAGCTGACTTTACCTCCTAAAATGTCTAGTCCTCGACATTTAAAATTCCTTTGAGAGAAAAACCTTTTATTCTGTAATTGAAGATCAGCGTTAAAATGTACATATACTGTCTGTCCCTAGGAGGTAGAAGGAGTGTGGGAAGGGGGAGGAGACAGCGAGGCAAAATGGTTAGAGGGCCTGCCTTGAGTTCAGGTTCTCCCATTGATTCATAGTAGCTGTGAGGCCATACAAAAATTAAGTTACAGATGAGTTACTGATTTTGTTTCAGTGGAAGAAAATTCTCCATCAGTCATTCCTAAAATGAAATCATAGGTCTGGACCAAATACATTTTTATTGCTGTAATAGGCATATGTACCTATTAATGTCAAGGGCACTACCCTCCTTCCACCCAGGTTCGTAAACCCCTCTTTCTCTTCCTGAATGTCGTCATCTGTCAAATTTGGCTATTTCTACCTTCACAATGTTTCTTATTTATCTCCTTCTCTCCATTTGTGCACATGCTGCCCTATTCTAGGCCCTCATTATGTCTCACTTTCAAGAGCCTCTTAATTGGTCTCCCTGCCTCAAGTCTCTCCCAACTCTAATCTATCTTTCACACAGCTGCCAACATGATTTTCCTAAAGTGCAAGTCTAAACACATTACCCCCTAATAAATTATGTAATTCTGCACTATTTCCGTTACTGTTCTCATACAGGACACTTTATCTCCCATCTTTGTGCCTCTGCACTGACTATTCCCCTCCTCCTGATCACACTCCCCACCTCTTAGAATCCTTTGTTTCCTTCAAGTCTCAACTCAAGCACCATTCTCTACATGAGGCCTTTTGTGATCTCCCACTTCCTCCCACCTAGATGTTAGCGATTTCTCCCCACAAACTACTTTGTAGTTCTTTTATCCATAAGTCCTGTATACACTCACAGAATCACAAAACGTCAGTGTTGAAAGGCCCTTCAGAGGACATAGTCCAATTCACACCTGAATGAGATCACTCTTCAACCTACCCTATAAAAGGCCTTCCATCCTTTCTGTAAAGGCCCCATTTTCCTTTTGGATTTCAGCTTATCTAGAGCTTCTAAACTTTTCAGAGCACTCATGTGGGTGATGATCTCCATGTTCTCTCCTAGCTGTGCATCCTAGCAGCTGTACCCCTTTTGTCGTTAAACCTCTGTGAGAGAGGCAGATCAGGATGTTATCACTCTTCGTTTTATAGTCGAAGGAAACTGAGCCCCAAAAAGGTTAAGTGACTTGGCTAGCAGTTTTGGGGGCAGAGCCAGAACTAGGACACAGATATCCAGTGCCCAGCCCCATTCCTGACTGCTAAACTTTGCTTCCCTAATGCTGAAGCATTGGGATTGGGGTTGCATAGAGGGAAACAAATGATTAGTCAGGTGTCCGTTCTGACAAACTTCCTTTTATTCATATTGAATGGGGGAAAAGACAAGAGGCTGATTTAAAATAATAGACTTAATCTTCCGTGTTTGTGTTTAGAATGGGTCTGAGAGCTTGTTCTTGAACACAGGATGTCTGACTCTGAGAAATAATTTTTTATAGAAAATGTTGAACGATCTTCATGCAGACCTGATCCCCTTCCCATCCCATGAACATGATAGAGGATGGATAGCAGTTCTGAGGTCATCTAGTCCATAGTCCAACCTTTTCATTATACAGATGAAGAAATAGTGATTATGTAATCCCATAACACAGCCAGCTTTTGATTAGAGTCAAAGAAGTCTAGCTAGCTAGACACAGAAAGCATTTATTAAACACTTCCTATGTGCCAGGCATTCTGCTAAGCACTGGGAATACAAATAAAATAAAGAAGAGACAGTTCCTACCCTCAAGGAGCTTATGTTCTAAGCCTGGAACTACAGAACCACTGCTTTAGCAGTTTAGAATGGAGAAGGTCTTGAGCAATCTCAAAGAACAATGTACTGTGATAGAAAGGTCATTAGATTTGGAGTCTGGGGACATGGGTTCAAATACTGATTCCACTGCCTGTAGAACTGTGGAGAGATTGTTCATCTTCAGGCTACAGTTTCCTCCTTAGCAAAGTGAGGGGGTTGAACTAGATGTCTTCTAAGGTCCCTTCCAGCTCTATCTAAATCTATGCTTTTGCGGTTAATAATTATTGCCCCAGTCTAGAGGTTGGTATGAGTTGTGGAGTGGAAAGAGGAAAGGAGATGTCATCTACTAGGAGAGAAGAGCTCTGCCAGTATCTGGGAGCACCAGAGGCCCTCCTGGGCAGAACGTATCTCTTTCAAAAGTTTCCCTTCACAGCTATATTTCATCTGTAGAGGTAGGGTAAACATTTCAAAGTATTATTTTATTTCCAGACTGTTGTCATAAATGAGTTTCTTTGCAAGTACCAAAGAGAACAGCACTTACATGGTCAGCACAAAACAGTTCCTGATCAGAGGCTAAAATGAGTGGTACACTTGATAAACTTGAGGTCGTTCCAGAGGAGGCAAGAAAAACCAGTACTAAAGACTACAGAATTGGTTAAATCTGTGTTAGGCTGGTTAGTTTCATTGCAAATGGTTTCATTAAGTTAAGCAAGAACATTAGCTCCTTGAGTGCAGGAGCAATTCTACTTTTGTCTCAGCATCCCCAGTGCCTAGCACAATGCCTGACACATAATAGGTACTTCATAAGAGCTTGTTGAGATGTGTGTGTGTGTGCTTTCTTCAATATTCAAACTACACACACGCACACACACACACACACACACACATCCAACTATCCATCCATCCCCCGGGGGAGATAGCAGAATGGAAGGTGCAAATTGCATGTGCTAAATTATTTCCGGTAGATTTTGGTACTGGAAATGGGAGGAAATCATTAAGACACAGGTACTTGAAGAGAATATGAAGCCAGTCTTAATAGTTTGCCTAGGGGATGACATTGTAGTAGAGTATCTATTAAGTTAAAAGGATATATTATCTTAAAACTTGAAACAAAAATAATAGTTTGAATATTAAAGAAAGATAATTCTGACTGGTAGCCTGGATTTGCATTTAGTATTTATTTACTAAATTTTCATTTAGTAATCATTTGACACTAGAAGGACTAGGAACATCACTTGATGGAAAAATATAATAATTTTACTTTGAAATAGAACTTTTCATTGTTATCTCTATTTTCTTTGCCTTATGGATTAAAAGAATGCACTGTATCACTTGATGCAACCCAATCTTTTGAGATAGTCTTAAATTCGGGTCCTTCTACAGTTAAAATTAAGTAATTTTTAAATCACAGTATTTTCCTTCAGAACTAGAATATAGAGGCAAGCATGGTTTAGGGGAAAGAACATTGGATTTGTAGTTAGACTCAGGTTAAAATTCCAGTTCTATTTCTACTACCTTGTATTATCTTGAACAAATCATTTCACTTCTTTATTTCAAGTATTCTCATTTATAGAATGAGGAGGTTGGACTATGAATTTTTTCTAAGGTTCTTTCCAGATCTTAAGCCTCTAACTATCTTTAACCTGTATCTTCTCCTGATATAGCCATCTAATCCATTCCTGTAATCAATGGTTTCCTAACTCATAGAGAAAGTCTTTAAAGATCCCGAAGGATTAATTGTAGAGTGCAATGTGGTGTAGACTAGGTGCAAGAAGGATGTGTGGCCAGAAACCTTTATTCAAGAGATTTTTGGCAGCCTTTTACTAGTCCATCTCTACTTTCCCTCCCATCTCAGAGCCCAGTTGATCTGGATGCTTTCGATAAGGAACAGAACTTTCCCCATAATAGTTGAGAACTTCGCTGTAAAACATCCAGTCTTCACAAACAGTTGAAGGTCCATAAACTTTCTTTCTTGCAGTTGCTTTCTGCTTTAATTTAGAAAAAAAGAATTCAACAAAACTTGACATAATGAAAATTTTCATACAGTAGATGATTAGTGAGATTTACTTTCTCTTTTACAGTGAATGTTGCGGAGAACTGTTGGATACAGTAGATAATTATGCAGTGCTTCAGCTGGATATAGTGTGGTGTTACTTCCGTCTGGGACAGCTGGAATGCCTTGATGATGCAGAAAGAAAGCTAAATGTGGCCCAAAAATGCTTTAAGAACTGTTACGGGGAAAACCACCAAAGACTAGTCAATATAAAAGTATGTTGATTTGAACTATGGTTTGATTGGGATTATATTGCATGTTGTTAGGTCTGGGTACAGAATTTTTGTGTATGTGTAATTCAGACCATATCTACGAGCTGAAAAATGCTTCATAGTAGTTTGCAACTTCTTGCAATTTCAGACTATGTTTGAAAATAATTTTTAAAGGCTTTAAAATACCTTGCATGTGCGGGGTCTTTAGGTTTTGTTATTATTGTCTATGCAGAATTCAGACCCAGGATATTCACAGTTAAGTGACTCAGGAGCACTTTTGCAATCCCCATTAGCCAAAAGAAACTTGTGACTTCTATTTACCCTGTAGAGTTCACATGTCACATGCCTAAAGAACTATTGTCTGGGTTTTACTTGCTTAAACTAACCAACTAAATTATTATTTAACTATCCCGAAGACAAATTCATTTAATTCCTAGGATGTTGCTTAGGATTTTCTATCCCATTTTATAATTCCTTAGTGTTGGTTCTTTTCCCTATTTTCCCACAGACTTGCAAAGGGAGAGTATTTGGGTTCTGTTACCTGTTCTACTGCTTCTTTACTTCAAAGAATATTATTTAATTATAGTAACTCTTGTTTATATAATAGCTCACATTTACATAGTTCTTTAACTTTTACAAAGTGCTTTCCTCGTAGCAATCCTGTGAGGTAGTAGTGGAAAGACTATTAATTATCCCCATTTTACAGATGAGCAACTTACACTTGAAAATAATTTTTAAAAGTTTAACAGTATCTTATGTATGTGGGGGTTTGGGGTGTTAATTCTTATTTCCTGTGCAGAGCTATTAGACCCATGGAACTTAGTTACTGACCCAGGAACTAGGCTCTCTTTTTTTGAGTTAAGTGATAAGCCTGTGGTCACATAGTCAGCATGTGAATAGGGACTTAAACTCATGTCTCTTTACTGCAGATCTAGTGCCCTTTCCATTATATCTTGCTGCTTTACTTAGGTTGCAGAATTTCAGAGTTGAAAGGAGTCTTAGTGGTCATCTAGGCTAACCCTGCCCAGGGCTGGAAGCCTTTTTATGGTGTTTCCAACAAATTGATTGGCTAGTTTTTGTTTGAATGGCTTTGGGGAAAGAACACTTGTTACCTAATAAGTCAGCCCATTACATTTTAGCTTGCTCTAATTTGTTAGTTCTTATAAAAATCCAGTTCTACATACTGAATACCTATAAATCTTCCCTTTCCCCTCTGGGGCTGTATAAAGTTTAATTCCTCTTCTACATGGCAGTCCTTCAGATATTTGGAGACAGTAGTCATATCTCTATGTCTTTTTGTCTTATAAAAATAGCAGTGAGACCCTCTGCATCTTAGCAGCTTGAAAGACCCCATAGTGTAGCGGAAAGAACATTGGCTCTGGATTAGAGCACTTGAGTGTGTGTCCCAGCTCTGTTGATCTTTCTCTCTTTCTAAGGATCAACATTTATTAAGTGCCTGCTATATACTAGACATCGTGCCTTTAGAAATATTAACTCATACGATCCTCACAGTAACCCTGGGAGGTGCAGGTACTGTTAGTATCTACCTGTGCTGAAAATAAAGATAAAGAACAAAAGGGTTAGGGTATAGATATATCTCTATATCTATATCTATATGCTGGCCATTTTAGATGAATTAGAAATTACAAGTAGGTGCGAGTTAGTTGTTCTTTCCCCTCTTTCCCCCCAATTATCTGAATTATGTACTATTTTGCTATATGCGGAATGGGCTACCACTGGATGGAAAGCTTTGAAGAGAAATTTCAAGACTAATACAATGATAATGTTGATGCTACTAGTAAAAAACAGAACCACAGGATGTGGTCCAAAGTCATTTGGTAGAAAAAGCCTCTTTTAGATGAGTCTACTAGTAGGAACCATTTAGTGAAACTGACATTGAGAGGTGATTCTGCCACTTTACTAATTTGAAAATAAACATTTTTGCATTGAAATTTTATTGAATTCTTCATCTTCCTGTCAGCCTGTCCTTAAACCAAGTCTTTAAAATTTGTTTAAAAAAATGAAATTCAGTAAACTTGTTCATTGGCCATAGTCATTAAAAAACAATATTTAAAACAATTGGTAGTAATAAATAAATAAAATAAAAATAATTGTTTTGAGTGATGGTAAATTATAATGACCGTATCTGCAATATGCATGTGATCAAATTTTTAAAAATTAGCAGAATGCAGTAAAATACACCTAATGCTAAAAGCATTCTAAATATAATTTTATCTTTCTTGGATATTTCACAAAGTTCTAATAGTACTTTGAAGTTAGCATATCTCTATGGCCTAGAAATTAGAATTGGGTTCCAGTATTACACTCACCCTAGGGACTTTTAAGAATTCATTAATTCAGGGTTTGACAAATCCTAAGTACCATGTTGCCATAGTGTCTGGGGGCTTCACATGACACTTAGTATTTTAGGGAAACTAGTTTTCTAGTATCATATGAGTAACTACAAACTTCCTTCACTCTGAATCTTTTACTTTAATGGTAACTCTAAGTTCACAACCCTGGACAAACCCACAAATGGGGATTCATCTAAAGGCTTTGTGTGCTTCATAATCTTTACCATGTGTGTCTTGGCTCTGTTCCCTGAATGTTAGGGTAGAAGAAGAGAGGTAGGTGGGAATTGGACCCCAAAAGCCAAGGACTTTGCTTCTGAGCCAAATTTCTAGCGTAGGAAGTGCCCAAACTGGATGTTTGAGCTTTTCTAGAAGATTGTTCCAGACTTTTCAATAGTCTTTCTGTAACCTTAATGCAGTGTCCATCTTTTAGTTGAGTCACAGTGCCCCACCACTAATGTGCAATTTCTCTTCCCTGCCCCACTCTGCTTTCTTTCCTTAAGAGAGCTACAAGTTCATTTGGCTTTTAAACTTTTTGCCTATCTGTCTCCCAGATGCAAAAATAATTTGTTGTGCTTCAATCTAGTCTAGCCTCATTCATGTTATATATCTTATGAGACAGAGGGAGATTGTGATTTTCCCAAAGTATTACATAGCTAGTTAGTGGCAGACCTGGAGTGTCTCTTCACTGCCAGTCCTGTGTTCTTTCTATCCTATTAGATCTGATTAATATGAGATAGTAGTTTACTGCATTTACTGCATTTAAATTACCTTTGTTTCTTGCTATTATAAAAGAAAACAGAAATTTAAATGGAAGTGTTAATATGCCTAGTAATAGAAGTAAGGTTGTTGTTTTAACTTTTGGATTTTTTTTTCCTTAGGGAAGTTATGGGAGAGAGAAGGTACTATTTTTAAGACTTTACTTGCTTCAAGGAATAAGAAACTATCATAGTGGTAATGGGGAGGAGGCTTCTGAATATCTCAATAAGGTAAGATGAGAAACACATTGTAGTAGTTACTCAGCTACTATTTGTTTTGCCAGTAAACATTAAACTGTTTTAAGGAAGCTTAAAGATTGGTAGGGCAATATAATAGTAAAGTGATAAATGCGTTACAGAGTTAGCAAAACAAAGTTTTATTTAGGTCTGAGAAGAAAGTTCATTAGCAGCTTGGAATCTTGGCAGACTTCCTGGGAAAAGTGACATTGGATTTAGGCTTTAAAGTTTTATAGGAGAAGATTAGGAGGAAAGGGAAGAAGTTGAGCAAAGGCATGGGGTGTGCAGGGCACAGGGAAGGTGGGGCTGGCTATTCTAAGGCAGAACGGAAATAATGTGAGATAAGCCTGAGAAGAGAGGGTTCTGCCATTTGGGAAAAGCCTTGATTGTCGGCTGTGGCAAACAAGGTGGAGACATTAAATCTTTGAGTAGGGAAGTGACACTACCAAATCTACAAGATTATTCTGGCTCTTTTGTGATGAACAGATTGGAGGGAGTGGAGGAGGAGGTGGAGGTTATCTGTAAGGAGACCTTATCAACAGTCTAAATGCTTGATAATAGGATTCCAAATTAGGTGGTGGTGGTGAGAGGTGAGGGTACAGACTAATGTGAGGGATATCATGGAGATAAAATCAAAAGGACTAGTAACTGATGTGAGAGGTGAAGGAGAAAATAGTGCAACAGAGGGCTTGAGGGAGCATAAAGATTGAGGAAAATCCACAAGATTTGTCAAGGAGAAAGTCATCTGGTGACTTAGAGTGTTTTCAGCAGAGTCAGGCAGGTGAGGTGGGGGCAAGTCCAGTTACAAGAGGTTAACATTGAAGAGGAGCAGAGAGATAGGATGGGAAATGGATGGGCTTCAAGGCAAGGCTTTTTTTTTTTTAAAGATTAGGGGAGCTTGAGAATGTTTGTACACAGGTGGAAATTATTCAGTTAAGGAGATATTGAAGATGTGTGAAAGAATGACAGTTGGTGCTAGAATCTAGAGAAAGTGAGAAGGAATTGGGATTAAGGGTGCAGGTAAAAAGATTAGCTTTTTCTGTAGGGACATCTCTTCTATGACTTGAGAGAAGTATGGGACAGTGGGAGATGATGCTGAAAAGGTTTAAGGAATCTAAGGATGGGGGCTAAAGAAACTCATCAAATGGCTTCAGTCTTGGTGAAGTAGGTTAGCTGTCCATTTAGGAAGTGAAGTTGGAATGTGGTGTTGAAAGAAGAAAAGATTTGGAAAAGTTGTGGAAAATGAGGTTATAAGTGCATGGCAGGAAGGTCCTAGAAACTGATTGTTTATGACTGTAAATTTGTTACTTGTGACAAGCACAACTTACTTTTCTTCTGTCATAAGCTTATGAGGGCAGGTACAACATCTTAAGTTTCTGTTGTAACTCCCCCTGGTGTCCCTATTCATAATGTACTACTGACTGGTCACATTTGCAATTCTTACATGCATATAGCCCAGTTGATTTTGGCTCTGTAGTCTAATTTCTTTTAGGCCTTAAATTGATGTTAAGTATCAGCATTCTTGTACTCATGGTTACTTTGTTTTTCCCCCTTTGTTAGGCACAGCAACTTTATGAAGAGCTGTCTATAGATCCTCTAAAAGTTCACAGTTTGTTACAGTTGGGGTTTACTGCTCAGGAAGCTCGACTTGGCTTGAGGGCTTGTGATGGGAATGTAGATCATGCTGCCACCCATATTACCAACCGAAGAGAGGTACTTTAACATTCTCTGCTCACATGTTTGTCAAAGATCTGTGCTCTGTTCCTTGAACAGGTAGTGAGACTCAAGACCTAAGACCAAACTAATGGCATACGAATGGTATACATCAGTGTCAAAGAAGACTATCCCATTTGAATTAAGTTTTCTGGCTTCAGAAAAGTGGAAAATTCTTATACTTTTCTAGTAGATATTAATTACAATGTATTACTAGAACAGGACATGAAAAAATAAACATTTTTAAATTGAATCACTTGATTAATTGGAAGCTTCCTGTTCACAGTTGTATTTATTCCAGTAACCAGTCCTGGTTCTGCCCTCTGGAGAAATACAGAATAAGTCTATTACTTCACCTGTATTTCATGCAAGAAGGCTGGAGAGATTTATACAGCTCTGCTTTTTTGTTTGTTTTATATTGCCAGGCAACTTAGGGGATGCCTGAATCATGGCTTTACATTACAGAGCAGAGATTTAGAAAACTTCATAGGAAATCTCCTGAGATCCCAATTATACAGTCTGCTCTTGTGAAAGAAAAAGATAAGGATGATTTCTTTATGATTTCAACTGTTTGAACTTGAACTTGTACTCGTGGCTAGGCCTGGAATAGGGAGATTTGGTGAGGATTATCTGTTGAATGACAAACATTTAAATAGTGGTTCTTGTTATGTGTTCTTGAAGCATCCATTCTTTCTATCACCTGAATTCCCTTCTCCTCTTTCCTTCTTTCCTCCTTCCCCCAGTCCCTCCTACACAAAGGGAGTAGAATAAGGTTTTTAAAATTTTGGAATGTATATTCATGTGAAGGTACTCATAATAAACATTTCCGGAACATTCAGTAAATAGATATGTAGGAAATTCGTATTTTTTTCTTGAGGTTGCGTGTTGAGAACAGTAATTAACGAGGACTCATATAGGGATGGAGTTGAGCTCAGTACCCTGACTAGCACCCTGGGCAAGAGGGTTATTGAACATTGGTCACTGTAACTTCATTGTGCTTGACTTGTCTTCTGAAGGAAATTGCCCAAATAAAGAAAGAGGAAAAAGAAAAGAGAAAAAGAAGACTGGATAACATAAACTCTTTGAAAGAAATGGGCTACTCAGCTCATGCTGCAAAGGAAGCTCTCCACCAGGCAAGAGGAAACCTGGATGAAGCACTCAAGGTAAGTGGAAGGATTGGCCCATTGTATGTCTCCTTCCAGGCCTCACTCTCTAAAATGCCATATACTATACTGAAGGATGCTTGGCCACCAGGGCCTGGAGATCACCCAGGACTATGTGTTCTACCAACTCAACTATAGAATCTCTTGAGGTTTTAAAATTATCTATGAACTTTGTTTCTCATTTGGTGTTTATTTTAGTGTTTGCAAGCAAATAGGCTTTCCAAAAAAAAAAAAAAAAAGCCTAAACCTCCAGTGCCCATTTCTTTCCCTTCTCAAGCTTTATACTCAATCAAGAAATCCATCTCCCCTTCTATCTTTCTTGCCTCTAGAGATAAAGAGATTAGAGATCCAAGATTGTACAATTAAAAGATTAATGACATTTTTTAATAGAACAGAGGTCTGTATACAGAGTGTGTTGATCTAACCAACACTTTTGATACTGTCAGTCACAAGGGCCTCTAGAAGATGGTGGCAAAATTTGATTGCCTGGAGAAGTACATTAGTATTGTATACCAGTTTTGTGATGGCATGCTTGCAGAGGTTCTAGACAATGGACGATGCTCTTGCACTTTCCCAGTCACCAGCAGGGTGAAGCAGGGCTGTTTAGCATGCTGTTTTCAGTGATGTTGTTGGATACCTTCGATGAGGATGAAAACAGCATCAAGGCCAGCTATCACACTGATGATAACTATTTAACTTGAAAAGGCTACAAGATAACATTAAAGTGGAGGGAGAGTTGGTGTGTGACTTTTTGTTTGCAGATGATTGTGCACTCATTGTAGCCTCTGAGGGTGAGATGCAACAAAGTTTGGATAGAATCTCTGCTGCTTGTGCTAATTTTGGCCTAACAACTAATACCAGGAAAACAGAGGTTCTTCACCAACCAGCATTACACCATCCACACGTGATACCATCAGTTACAACAAATGGAGAAATTTTTAATACTATGGAAAAATTGACTTACCTTGGCAGTGTACTTTCCAAGATGTGCACATAGGTGATTCAGGTTGATGCACACATTGCCAGAGCTATCTCAGCATATGAGAGGCTCTGAAACAAAGTGTGGAAAAGAAGAGGTGTTAGACTGCCTAACAACCTGAAGGTCTACAGAGCTGTTGTGCTGTCCTCATTGTTGTATACCTGTGAAACCTGGAAAGCTTACTGGTACCATGCCAGAAAATTGAACTGCTTCCATTTGAATTGTCTTAAGATTCTGAAGATCTCCTGGCAGGATAAGGTACTGGACATGAAAGTCCTTTCTTGAGCTGAACTGCTGTGCATTCACTCTACTGCTGAGAACCCAATTCAGATGGGCTAGCCATGTTCAAATGTATATTTGCCTAAAAGACTTATTTTATGGAAAACTCACACAAGGCAGGTGCTTACATGTGGTCAGAAGAAACAATACAAGGACACTTTTTTTGGGTTTGTTTTTGGCAGGGCAGTTGGGGTTAAGTGACTTGCCCAAGGTCACACAGCTAGTACATGTGTCAGGTGTCTGAGGTCGGATTTGAACTCAGGTCCTCCTGACTCCAGGGCTGGTGCTCTACTCACTGTGCCACCTACCTGCCCCTCAAGGACATTTCCAAGGTTTCTTGGGAGCACTTCGGTATCAATTGTGAGACATGGGAGATACTGAAATGTGCAAATTTAGAGAGCTCTCCCAAATGTTCATGTAGACTATTTTTGCCTGACCTGTGGTAGAGGCTTCCAAGCTCATAGCGGTATGATCAGCCATAGCCAGGCACATCGTACATTGACCTCAACATCACAGTGTCATTTTGGTCCTCTTCAAGCATGAAGGACAAACAGCTTTCCAAATCAAAAATTTGTTTAGAAAACAAAAAAAACTCTCTATAAGCTATTGAACACAGGAGCACTTCATGTATTGCAGAGAGTTATAAAATGTAGGCAACCTCAGTGCTTGACATTTTAAAGTTCTTTTGAAAAACAGATTAGAATGAATAAGCCTGTACTGCCAAGGGCTTAATATAAAGGTAACTATTTCTAGATTTTGATTTCTGCTTTTAGAGCCTGAGTGGGGAATGACATTTGTATTACACATGGATCAGTAGCTTGTTATTCCTGTGTATTTTAGATTCTTCTTAGTAATCCTCAGATGTGGTGGCTAAATGATGCAGATCCTGAGACTAGTAACAACCAGGAACATGTTTCTCAAGAAAATATTGATAAGGTGAGTGCGAATGCCTTTGTGTCCCTCAGAGTATCACAGGGATCTCTTGAGTTGCAGAAATAAGGGCTGAAAGAGAGACAGGGCCTCAGCTGTTCTGGCACCTTGTCTTGGGGGCAACCAAGCAGTGGGAAGCTGTGGAGGGTGTATTCCTGGAAGGAGGAAACCAAGGTTACAACTTGTCCAAATTGTACACATTTACTTAAGGAAGCAACTAGTGTATTCTGAGTACTTAGTTAAGTACAAATATTACTACATTTGTATAGTATCTTTCCTATAGAGGGCTCAAGGTGTTCTTTGGATGAATCAACCAAAGGTAATGATAAAACTACTCTCGTTCCCAAGGGAAATTAAGATGCTTGACTCAAATGTGCTCACCACTTGTGTTGCTTGGAGTCAGACTCATAGAATTCAGAACACCAATTTGGGGAAAATTTGATGTTCATGATGTGATCTTTTAAAAAATTCTCTTTAAAGTAAGCCTAGGACTAACCAGTTGTCCCAGAGAAGACATAATGAAACATTTTTCCTTAATCTTAGTATAAGGAGATGAGATCTATGTTACGGAACGGTACACATTCTGTCAGATTATGGTTGTTCTGTTGGCTAGTTTTAGTCAGCTTTTTCATTTTTACAGCAGAGTGTTCATTGAGGGGGGAATAGGGTTAAATCAGGAAATAACTGGTATAAAGAGTAAAAGGTCCGAGAAGTTCAATTTTAAAAAATAAGCCTGAGGATTGACTGTCTCGCTGGATGGTGCAAGTGCTGCAGCAGCTACCCAACAGAAGCCCGGGTTTCCTATATCACCTGATGGTCTTAATCAGCATCTGTAATTTTCCTTTTTTCTGCTTTAGTTGGTATATATGGGTTTTGAAGCTGAGATAGCCAAGACAGCTCTCAGAGTATTTAGAGGAAACGTTCAACTGGCTGCTCAGACACTTGCTCATAATAGAGGAACTCTTCCTTCTGACTTACAAATACCATCTGAAGATTCTTCTTCAACTTCATCAACAAAATCCCCTTCGGATTCTGCTGGTAAGATTATGGTCTAGCTCCTAACTAGGGGGAAAATGTTCTTATTGAGAAAAGGGAATGGCAGCATGATTTTGGCATATGTAGAGATAGAAGCTGCAGGTGGGGAGGCTGGGCCTGCCCTATTGATTTTGCATAGTAATTAATCACTTGGGAGAATATGGGATTAGTAGAAGACATACTCTAAAACTGACTTTGGCAAACCAATATTTGTTTTCTCCCTTTTATCCCATTTTAATATTTTAGGTACCTCTAGTGCCTCAACAGATGAAGATATGGAAACAGAGGCAGTCAATGAAATTTTGGGTGATATTCCAGAACATGAAGAAGATTATCTTGACTCAACTCTAGAAGATGAAGCACTGGTTATTGCTGAGTACTTATCTTATGTAGAGAACATAAAATCAACAAGCCAGAAAAAGTAGATTTCAAATTGAAATAAGTACCTTAATTTTGTGCTTATAAATTCTATCTGTATAAAAAAAATCTAATACAGTCCTTCATTTTTTTCTTCCTCCCTATTGCTTGCTTTGACTACTTGAATGATCATTCCCAGGATAGAGGATAGGGAAGATAAAGGATTATGAAGGCAGGGACCAAGGAAACCCCTGAACTGTTTAGTAGTTGGAGCACAGCGGGGAGGGCACAAAGAAGGGAAATTGCTCTGGCCTAACTTGCCATTTCCTGTCTTCATTCAAGCTTGGCTGCCTCACCTTGGCCTACCTGCAGGGGAGATTGGGTTTTGCATGGTGGCCACAATGCTTGAGAAGGCTGTTTGGAAAAAAAAAAAACAAACAAAAAAAAACCAGGGTTTCCCCAACCCCTGAAGTAGTCTCTGGCTTTGTAGCTGTAGACTTTGGCCTTCCTTCCTCTAAGGCTAAGCTCTGGATTCTTTTTCTTCACATAGTGCCTGTCCTTGCCTCTAAGCGCTTGTGCCTTCCTGTGTCAACTTGGCTGCTACTGTCACTAAAATTGTTTTAAATCTCTTATTCCATGTACAAAAAAGATGAGTGCGCTGCAGGTACAGAATGAAATAATGGCAAATGACTAGATACCTTTAAATACTTTGATTATATAGTAAGAGATGCATTTGAAATTCAGGTCAGGAATTTTTACACATTCAGCAATTTTTTTTCCACAAACTTTATTCAGCCATTAAATGGAAAGCAAAGCAACTCTATTTTTAATTAATCTGTTCCAAATCTGCACTGTCACTTAATGTCATTGCTGGCAGAGAAAACTGTGTAGTGGAAACAAATATGAGCTTTTTTTTTGTATACTTATATTTCAAAGAGTTTATTTCTAAGGGTATGTGGTTAATATGTTTAGTGGAATGAATAAATCATTTTCATAACACCAAGATTTCCTACGAACAAAAGGAGAAACTGAGTGCAAGTGTGGTCCTTGGGCTCGTCTCAGCCTCCTTAAACTCAGTGGGATCTGCACTAATTGGGGGCAAACGTTGACCTCCCAAAGCCTGATGGTTATTGTCAGGAGACTGAAATCACCACAACAGCTTGGGCAGTGGTTTAATTTGAATGGGTGAGGGCCATTCCTTGTCATTCCCTTCTAACAGCACAAGAAAGGTGGGAGAGATGTTTCTGCTTCATTAGCTTAGCCCTTCTAAGGTGTGTTGGATGGAATAATCCTGGCATGAAAACTGTTAAGGGTTGTGGTTCCTGGATGAATCAAGCTTTATTTAAACTACCGTAAGTTTTTGTTATTCCTCATCTGTTTTTTGTCCTGACCCCACATTTTTCATCAGAAGAACTGAGGAAGATTGGTTGAAGGCTCCAAATTCATATAATCTGAAGCCAAAAGGAAAATTAGAATTTTTTTCAGATCTGTTGTGCTGCAGCTTCAGAACCGGCTGTGGTGGCAAGGTACCCATTTTGTTTGGGAGAGTGTTGGAGGAAGCTCCCAGGGTGAGGGAAGTCTGTGGTATACACATCTGTAAAAGGGGTATACTCGCACTTTTTTTCTTCCCCCACAGCACTGTCATAAATCCTAAAGGTTTTGAGTTATTTCAAGGTTTTCCGCTTACAAGCCACTTCGGTATTACTTACCATCTTGGGGCTAGGAAATTGCACAGATAACGTCACAGATGCTGTTTCAATTGTAATGGAAAAGAACTGCCGTACTGTAGTAGCCTTGTTCCTGTCCTTCATTGCCCCATAAAAGGGTTGACGGAGAACAAAGAAATGCCTATTCTTTGAATATGAACTTGGTCCAAAATTTAGAAGTTGCTCTTTTGGACCAGTTGTACTTATTTATATATTTTAACATCTTATAACAGAGAATAGATTATTGAAATAATAAATTGCCTTTCAGGTTGGTGCAGGAATGTGGATTGTAAGAACCTCGGATAAAAGGTGAGGAGAAGGAGCAAGAGTGGGCCAGGAAGAAAAATTGGACATTCTAAGTCATTTAGGAAGTGCATTTTCAGTTCCTGTTCCAAAGAAAATAAGCAGTGGTGGAAGTAGGCTCAACAGCTGGGGAGCTGAGTAAATGAATTCATCCTCTTAGCAGAGTACAAGGGAAAGAGTACACTGGTTCCTCCAGCTGTGGCCCAGGAAAATCACTAGATGTCTTTTGAATACCCATTATATTCTTGGCACTCTGACAAAACCACTGCCCCTCAAGAAACCATGCTATAATCAAGAAGAGAGGAAAAGATTGAGGGTCCAAGGGGATCCTGGTTTTTAAGGAAAGGTAGAATTTGGATAAAAGGTGGGCAAAGAGACCAATCTGAGCAAAGACACGAATGATTGTGTGGTTCTGGAAAATAATGGAAGAGGAAGGCTGGAATCTTGCGTAACGTCAAAGATGCCAGGTGGTTCAAAAGGGTACTACCTGAATTCCTGTTTTCTTCTTTTGGTGAGCCACTCAGTAACCACTCCATTGTGTCACTGTGGTGGTGTTTTTAAGCTCCTTCCTAGGAGTACTTCCTTATTCAAGATACAGCAGGTCCACATGGCTATTTCTGAGAAGTCCAGATGATGATGGAAATACTGTATTATGTGTGATACTGCTCTACCAAGCTTATATAACCCATGAGTTTTTGCCATTGTTCCTTAGCACCAAAGAGCACTGTGTTCCAGATGAGAGAGAAAAGTTGTTCTGTACCTGGAAGGTCCCTGACAACCCCATTCTGGCGTGCTTTTTTGACTAGCCAGAGCAGCTGGATGCATATAGAGTTCACATCACATACTCTTCTCTTACCTCCCATGGTACAGCAGATAGCATCCTGATGCCTCCACCAGGAAATGGTGATCCACTGATGGTCAATCTTGTGCACAGGCCCAGAGCTGCCATGCCTCAGACATGCATCCCAGAGAGCAGAGATGCCCTGTCTTCTTGCCAGCTCCAAGTTTATAAGGCAGTACCCAGCACAGAGTAGGCACTTAATAGAAGCTTGTTGGTTGGTATGAGACATCTCAACAAGTTTGTAAACTTTGAAAGCAGCCTTTCTTCCCCCACATCCTCCATGGTGCCTGCCTGGCATAGAACTATACACACAAATTCTCAAAATATGCCAGACCTAGTCCTTGCTCCAGGGGGACCAATCTGGCCACCCTTTTCCTCCCCACTTTTCCAAATCTTACCAATTCTTCAAGGCCCACTTCTTTTATGAAGCTTTCCCCAATTATTCTGACCCTCAAAGTTCTTTCTCCCCTTAACTTTAACATTTACTCATCCATTAATACCTTGCATGCTTTAAATCTACTGATGTGTACGCTGAACCTTCTCAATTAGGTTCCAAATTGCTTGAAGGTTGGGATTATGTTTTATGACCTACCCTTGCTACATTGTTGTTCTATTGAAGTTTTGACTGAGGACTCTGGAGAAAAGCCTGGGCCACCCTAGCGGTCTCCCCATCAGGTGCAGAGAAATCAAAAACCCTGAGGGCACTTCACTATTTCTCTACGCCCCACACAACATAAAGGGAACCCCCACCCCCACACCAGGAAGTTATAGGGCTTACCCCCTTTCGTAACAGACCTTCATTTTCTCCTGGATTTGGTAGTCATCATACATGGTCCTCCAAATCCTGTTTATATGTCTGCATCACCAAAACTAATCAACTCTCCAGGAATCTGCATGAATTAGAGGAGTATGGTTGTGTGGATAGCCTACAGATGAGTGAAGCAGTCACTCAAGACACCCACACACAATCCCTTGTACAGGCCAGGCAGAATTGAGTGTCCTGGAAGACCTAGCCTGGCATCAAGCTGAGAGCAGTCCTGATCTTGTAGCTAGAGCATAACAAATAAGACATTTCATTCTAAGGGATGAGAACAGGTACAAGCCAAATATTGCTCCAAACTGAAGAGTTTGGGAAGGAAGATATCATGAAATAGAATTTTAGAGCCAGAAGGGGTGTTAAGGACTATAGAGTAGTATGATGGAAAGCCAGGAGAAATCTGGGTTTTTAATTCTTACTCTGTCACTTAAATTGTGATGTGACCTTGGACTTCTCTCTGGGCTTCTATTTCCTAATGTGTTAAATGAAAAGGTTGGTCTAAAGCAGAGATGTCAAACCCTTAGCCCACAACATTCCCTGGTGCATCCCAAACTAGATTAAAACATAATTGGGAAATATTTAACAAAATAAAAGTAGAATAAAACATAATATGTGGTTTTCTAAGTTAGCATGCAGCCCACAGGGATTCTCATGTGCAGTTCAGTGGCCCTCATTTCTACTGGAGTTTGACTCCACTAGTTTAAAGGATATTTAAGGTTCCTTTGATTCCACATGGCCTGATCCATGTACATTTACAAACTGGGAGCCTGTGGCTCCGAAAAGTTAACTTGTCCAAGGTCGCTCAGGGCAACAGTGGGAAAGATGAAACTCCAAAGCCGTCAGACCACCCAGCCTTCCTCACCTGTGTTTATTACTATATCCCTCTGCACAAAACAAAAACTTAGCCTTCTAGTTCTACAGAATTAAATCAAGAAAAGCACATCAGGAGAGTGTGGCTCACAAACAATATATATTTCAGTTCTCTATCAAGTTCCCTCATCACAGAAAAGTGACCAAAATGGAAAACTGACAGTGATCACATACAAATTCATGGCTCAATGGTTCTCTTGAAATATGTATGTGTATATATATATGTGTGTGTATTTTTTTTTCTGGGAGTTAAGGTTCTTGCTTCATTTGGGGATTCAGGGAGTAGAGGTATTGGTGTCTGATCTCTTATTCCCAAGCACCAGAAGAAGACATCAGGTTGTTGATTCATGACAGGGAGAGAAGCTAGGGTTTGCCAAGTTAAAGTGTCTAAGAAGTAGCAGCCAGTCTTGCCCATAAGAAAGGCTTAATCTTATATTCTAGGCAACCTTTCTCTTAAGTTATTAATTGTGGTGATGTGGGTATGTTGAGGGAAGGTGAGGGAAATGAAGAGAGGAAAAGGAGAAACAGATGGAGAGAGTAAAAGTAAGAGAAAGATGGTGGGAAATGGATAGTGACAATAGGCAGAGGAAATGAGAGGGGGGAAAAATGGGAAAAAGGAGAGGAATTGGAGATGAAGCGAGGAGGAAGAGGGGGAGGGTGGAGGAGGAAGAAGAGAAAAGGGGAAACAAAATTCCCAAAGCCACTTTATCCCTTGCCAGATAGTGTAATAAAGCCAGAATCATCTTGCTTTTCTCTTCATTTCTTGTTTCTTTGAGAACAGGGCTCTAGTGCTGGGCAGCAGCTGGCTGCAAAGAGGAATTTTTAAAAATAGTTTAAAATTATAGTTGTATGATAATAAGATACAGAGGGAATTCACCTGGTCCTACAGGGCTCTTTTGTCAGTCCCAGCGGCATATGAATCAAGGAGATTGGGCTTCTGCACCATCATGGCCTACGTGAAGACCGCAGAGCATTTGATTTCCCAAGCTCATAAAGGAAATGGATTTGCAAACATCCACTGTAAGCAATTTCAAAACTCTCCAAGCTTGGGATCTTCTAGTCTTCCCTTCTGCTGGGTAACAGGACAGCTTGGTTTTGGCAACCAGTGGCTAACTAAGGTCCCTTCTATACTCCATGGTCATAACAGCTCAATGGTCTCACACTCCCTACCCTGGGGTGGAGTCACTGTGCAGCCAACTTTGTTGTTGAAGAGCTGGGAGAGGCTCCTTTTGGGGGTGCTGCGGTTCTGGGCCAGGACCTCCCTCTTGGGACGGCTACGCAAATTTTGCTTGCAGACTCCATGTATGTCCCAGATCCTCAGTGTGCCATCATGGGAGGCTGTGTAGAGCACCTCGTTGTGAACCTGAAATAACACAGTCATGTTTCATCCTGCTCGGCCTGGGTCAGAATACCAGGAAGCACACGGGGCAGGATGGGACTGGGAGGTATTGGGGTAGGGGGTAGAAATCCTCCTCCTGCAAATTCTCAATTATATACCATGATGAGGGAATGGAGCAAAGCAGATTCAATTCAAATCAAGTAAACCAACATTTATTAAGCAATTTATATATGTAAGACTAATGGGTGCTAGAGATACAAAAATGGAACACGGATATAGTCTCTGCCAACAAAGAGCTATGTCTGTAATCCAGGGGGAGCAGAGTTATACCTAGCAACTTTGTCAGAAATGGAGCAAATAGAATGAAAATCGCCCTCAGATTGGCTTGGAAATTCATGATGGGAAAATAATATGAGGACTGTTGTCAAAATATAAACAAACTTTTAAATTGTACAATCTTTAAATTATGCCCTCTAAATTTTAGTGCCCTAGGAAGAGATCCTGTTGGCCTGACCTAGTTAAAGCTTAAGTGAGGTAGGGAGGACACAGTAGGCACCCAAATAAGTATCATGTAAGGCAAAGTGCTGTAAGAGCAAAAGAGAGTTTCAGGCAAAGTACTGTAGGAAAATATGAGGAGGGAGAGGTTGCTTTCAGCTGCAGGGATCAGGAAAAGCTTCATGAAGGCCATGGCATTTGAGCTAGTCCTTGAAGGATGAGAATTCCAATGAGTGGAGATGAGGAAGCAGTGCATTCCCTGCGTGGTGGATGGCTCTATGAATACATGGAGGCAGAGAGGCAACAGGAAATACAGATGGAAAAGCAGATTGGAGTCAGAATTCGAAGGACCTTCAATGCCAGGCCACGGTGTTGATATTTTATCTCACAGGCAATAGGGAGCCTCTTAACATTTTTGAGAAAAGGGAGTGACATGGCCAGATTCATACTTTAGGAAGAGTCTTCTGGTCAATCCAGTATGCTTCTTTGGTACTTTTAGGTCTATGATTCTGTGATCCTATTTCACTGGTCTGTGATTTCATCGAAGTGGATACTGCCTCTAACAGTGCAGATTGATGCTCTGGATAGGGTTGCTGTGTGTGTGTGTGTGTGTGTGTGTGTGTGTGTGTGTGTGTGTGTGTGAGTGACTAGATTATAAGATTCTTGAGGGCACAGAAGATGTCTTCTTATGACCCTCCAAATACTAAGCATATAGGGGATCACACCAAGGATCTGTTGAACTGAACTAAATACACCAACTATAGATTGGCTTAGGACAACTGGTCACAAGTGTCAGATGATTCTGAGCTGCAGGGCAAAGATGTCTCTTAAGATTGTGAAGTAGACAAAACTCAAATTTTGTGGTCTCCTACCTTGTCATCAGGGGCTCTTTCTTCCGACCTAGACACTATGAAGAGCTGCCCCCGTGTTTTTGTTTGTTTGTTTGTTTGTATTGCTTTATTTTACCTTTGTATCCTTAGTATTAAACACAGCGCCTGGCAAATTGTAGGTGCTTAATAAATGCTGGTTGTTGATCGATTCTCCAATGTCACATGCTTATTCACAGTTTACTAAAAAGCAACCCTTGCCAAGAGATTAACTGCTAACTAAATTGTTAGCTAGGAATGAAATTGTTAACTGTAAGTAAAGAATTAGTGAATAACTAAAGTGTTATCTGATAAAGTATTAAGAATTAAAATTCTGTGCTAGCTATGAACTAAGATATTAGGTGATAATGGCTTAAGATGTAAGCCCTCTCTGATATTTGTATTTTAATAGGGTAGTCCTGAATCAAGCGTTTACCCACTCTCTCTGCCCAGAAGGCCAGCTGCCATCAGCCAGAGCCGATACTTTGCACAGCAGAGAACTGGGGAGAAGAGCATCATAGATGTAGAGTTGGAAGGGACTCCAGAGATGGGTTAGTATAATCATTTTACTCCTCAGAGGCCCAGTAAGACTGAGCGCTTTGCTCGTGGTCACACATGCAGTAAGGAGCAGAGGTGGGACCTGAACCCAGGTCCTCTGAAAGCCAGTAGAAAGGTAAACGTAGACCGTGAGTTCTCTCTCGCCCCACAGTGAGGGAAGTGGTAGTAAAGGGGTCGTCGGTGTCCCTGTCCCAATTTATCTCCATTCAACTGCACAATCTAGCTGGGCGGCTTGCTACCTGTATAACCTTGGGCAAGGCTCTTAACCTCTCTGGGCCTCAGTTTCACTAGGTATAAAATGGAGGACTTGGATTAGATGAGGTTCCTTCTTACTCTACAGCTAGGATACTACGGTCTACTGTTGGCTTGCAGACATTGCATACTCCTCCCCATCACCTGTTTAGTTCCCTCTAACACAAATCTCCCCATCCTGCACCCATTATAGTGAAATGCTATCAGATAGAAATACATAATATTATAATTATATATAGTAATATAACACATAATACCATGCTATATTAATGATACAATACCATGCTGTATCAACAATATATTAGTAGTGATAAAATAATATATAACATACAACTATAATTATAAACATAAAAACGGGAGCCCTGGGGGTGAATGAGCCCTTCACTATTTCCAAACAAAAGGAAAGAAAGGGAAGTTACGAGTTGCACACCAGGGCACATAATGAAATGAGCCACAAAACTGATGGTAATCACAGTTTACATCTACTGGTATCCACCTCCAACTCCCACAAGCTCCCAATAGAAACTCACAACATATTCCTAAAAGAAATCTACACCTTCGTGCATCAAAGCCAGAGCTTCAGGGGCTAATACACTAAGGGGTTAAATATGCTAATATAATAATACACTAAGGGGTTAAATCAAGGGGGGGAGGTCTGTGAGAGATTATGGGACTGAGAGTGGAAGATGATGAATCTAAGGCTGAAGTAAATCCAAAACTCAGTTTTTCTCTACCTTCTAATAACCATATCAATGGGTTTCCAAATCTGGAAGTTCCGTTGGCCCTACCTGGATGCAGTTGATGATGAAAGTGTGGCCCCGGAATACCCTTTGTAGCACACCAGACTCGGTATTGAATGCTCGGGCACAGGCGTCCCCACTGCCTGTAAACACTGCAAATATAAACACACGTAGGCGTTGGCTAACAAGAGACTGTACCTGAATGGCAAGAAGGCTTCTGCCTCTCTCCAGGCCTGTTTCTCCATCAATTAAATAGATATAGAGAAATAAGAACTATTCCCCATGGCAAAGGGTCAAAGGATATGAACAGACAGTATTAACAAGAAGAAATCAAAACTATCAAGTCATATGAAAAAATGTTCTAAATTACTATTGATTAGAGAAACACAAATTAAAAACTCTCAGGTATTACTTTTACACCTATCAGATAGACTAACATGACAGAAAAGTAAAATGACAAATGCTGGAGGGCATGTGTAAAAATTGGGACATTAACATATTGTTGGTGGATTTGTGAACTGATTCAACCATTCTGGAGAGCAATTTGGAACTATGCCCAAAGGGCTATAAAACCATGCATACCCTTTGACCCAGCAATACCACTATTAGATCTGTAACTCAAAGAAACCAAAGTAAATGAAAAAAGGACCTATAAATATAAAAATATTTATAGCAACTCTTTTTGTGGTGGCAAAAAATTGGAAATTGAGGGGATGTCCATCAACTGGGGAATGGCTGAACAAGTTGTGGTATCAGATTGTGATGGAATGCTATTGCGCTACAAGAAATGACTAGGGAAGTCTTCTATGAACTGATGCAAAGTGAAGTGAGCAGAACCAGGAAAGCATTGTACACAGTAACAGTAATATTATAAAGATGATCAATTGCAAAAACTTCACTATTCTGATCAATACAACGATCCAAGACAATTCCAAAGGACTCCTGATAACAAATGCTATCCATCTCCAGAGAGAGAGCGCTCACAAAATATGAGTGCAGATTAAAGCACAGTTTTTTTTACTTTCTTTATTTTTCTTGGCTTTTTTTTTTGTAATATGGAAATAGGTTTTGCATAATTTCCCATGTATAATTGATATCACATTGCTTGCCTTTTTAATGGGTAGGTGAGGGAGGCAGGCATGAGGGAGAGAATTTGGAATGCAAAATTTTTTAAATTGATGTTAAAAATAAAATAAAATTTATTTAAAAATAAAAGAGGAATAATCATCTCTCAGTAGTTTCCTATGGCCCTAAGGATAACATACAAACTTCAGTCTCACCTTTCACAATCTGATACCAGCTACTTTTTTCAGATTTATTATATTTTACTTCCCCTGGCTTTGTGGTCCAGACAAAGGGCTTACTTACTATTCATCAATCTATTTCCCAGTTCCATGTTTTTGTGTCTGCTGTCAACCTATGCCACTTCCTTCCTCTCACCTCTGTGAGGGGAGAATAACAAAGATTCAGTTTCATTCAAGGCTCAGCTCATGTGCCACCACCTAAAGAAGGCTTTCCTAATCATATCCCCCCAGTTGTTAGCGCTCACTCCTGCCTCAAATTATATACACACATGTACATATGATATATGTACACATGTTGCATATATCATATCTGTTACATATTTTATATATTGGCTAGATATCTGTATTATCCTAGTAAAACACAAATTCCTTGGGTGCAGGAACTAGTTTTTTTGTTCTCTTTGTATTCCCAGTCAGTCAACAAGCATTTATTAAACTACTGTGCTAAATGAGAATGACAAGCAGGCAGATTTTAGAAAAACCTGGAAAGTCTTACATGAACTGATGCAAAGTGAAATGAGCAGAACCAGTAGAACATTGTACACAGTAACAGCAACATTGTGCAATGACCAACTATGATGATACACTTAGCTCTCCTCAGCAATACAATAATTTAAGGCAAGTCCAAAAGACTCATGATGGAAAATGCTATTCATATCCAGAGAAAGAACTGTTGGAGTCTGAATGCAGATCAAAACACCCTATTTTTACTTTCTTTCCTTTTTTTTCATGGGAGAGGGAAGGGGAGGAAGAGAGGGAGAAAATTTGGAACTCGAAATTTTATATAAAAAGAATGTTAAATAAAATGAAAACAAAACAAAAAAAAGAAAATTAGAAAACAAGCATTTATTAAGTTCTTACTATGTGTCAGGCTATAAATGAAGGCATAACCACTATCCCTGACCTTGAGGAGCTTCCATTCAAATGGAGGAGACACTGTAAATAACCATGTACATACAAGATATATACACAGTCAATGGAGTGTGATTTGAGAAAGGTGTTAGTGGCTCAGGGGATCAAAAAGGCCTTTCAGCAAAAGGTGGTATTTGAGCTGAATCTTGAAGGATGGTGGGGAAACAGAGAGGGAGAGAATTCTAGTTGTGGGGGACAGCAAGTACAAATACAAAAAGTCTGGTGATGGATTGTCATCTTCGAGGAATTGGGAGTAGGCCAATGTTGCTTGATTGTTGAGTTTGTGGAGAGGCCTCAGATTAGAAAAGATAAAAGGGGGCCAGGTTATGTAGAGCTTTGTTGTTAGGGAGGTGATGCCATGACTTGAAAATGAATTGGATTTAAGTGTGGCAGGGCTGTGCAAAGTCACCAGCCTCACTTTCTCCTCCAGAGCCATCTGGGTCCAGCGGCCAGATGTAGATCAGCAGGACTGGAGAGGGCCCCCATGAGGAGCTTTTCATGGCAAAAAGAGGATTTTATACATGGTCTTGGAGGTAATAGGAGTCCATGGACGCTCAGGGAGTGGTGAAATGATTGGACTTATGCGTTAGAAAAATCACCTTGGCACCTGAGTCCCCAGTGCCTTGCACAAAGTAGGAGCTTGATAAATGCTTATTGGTTTGGATTGGATTAGATCCCTGTCTCCTCCTGCCTCTAGTCCACCCTCCTAGCAATGCTGCCAGAAGGAAATGTGAGAATGAGTTGCAAAATTTCCTTAAATGGTACAGATTAAAAATCTTCATCTGCACAATGGAGATAAATATTGGGTCCCCTATGCTCACCATGCTCCTCCCTGCCCCCACCTAGCTAGAATCATGGGATTTAAAGAAGAAATGGCCTTACAGACCATCTAGTCTAACACCTTCATCTTGCACATAAGGAATCTTGGGCCCCTAGTCACACAATAGTATAAATATGGTAAGAGTAGTAATAGAAAGGGCAGCTAGGTGAATAGAGCACTGGGTTTGCAATGAGAAAGACTTTCTTCCTGAGTTCAAATCTGGCCTCAGACACTTACTAGTTGTGTGACCCTGGACAAGTCACTTAACCCTATTTGCCTCAGTTTACTATCTGTAAGATGAGCTGGAGAAGGCAATGGCGAACCACTCCAGTATCTTTGCCAAGAAAACCCCAAATCGGGTCATGAAGATTCAGACACGACTGAAACAACCACAGTAATAGAAAAGATAGGATCAGAACCAAGTTCCTCTGACTACAAATCTTCCTTACTTCCCATTACACCCAGCTATCCCCACAGACTTATTATGGGGCGACTCCTCTACCAACCATACAGGGCTATATGAATGTGACACATTAGCTCTTACTATCCCAGACATGAAAAGCATCATGACGTAATGGGGAAGGTTCCACACCAGCAGTCAGAAGACATGGCTTCTTCCCAGTCACTTGAACTGAGCCTTGAAGGAAGAGAAGTATTTTAATAGCAGAGAAGAGAAGGGAGGGTACATCAAACATCCCTCACTCCTCCTGCCTCCCATCCCCAGAAAAACCACCGCCGAAACTGACCCAGAGCACTGTGATCTCTTGGCACTGCATCAGTGTTTGCTGGACAGAATTCTGTGTCTCTTACACCTGGACCAGAGATGGGATGTAAAAGGCCCACGTCTTATTTGGGTCTTTATTTAAAAGATCCTATTCTGTGGGTTCTTTTATCATGGATAAAGACAGTGAGGTTTGCTTCAAGCTGTAGGGACCGTGGATGGGACGCTGGTACTGGTGCTGTTAGGGGAAGGGGGCAACATGAAGCCGCTGAAGGTGTATCTGATTTAGAGCCAAAAAGTGGGTTCCTTATAAGCTGTTCAAATGGCCTCTGGGAGCCGAGTGTTCTGATTTTTAAACTGGGGTTTGGGAGCAGAGTCTCAATCACACCCACTGGCTGTGACACAGGAAGGAGAAAAGAACAATTTATCTTTTTCTGTGTCAGATCCCCCGCCTCTCGAGAGCAGTCTGGGTTCTATTCTCAGACAGTCAGTGCCATCCCCATCTGACACCTCGGCACCTCTGACTGTGAAAATGGATTTTATGATTCCTCTGTCACCTCATCAGCAGCCTCTTCCTTCCTCCCCCCAATCCTCTCCAATGGTGGTGGCGGGGGGGGGGGGAAGACTCTCACAGGTGTACCCCACAGGTCATTTTTCAGTCTAGTTAGACAACTTACAGGGAACCTGAGAGGCTGTGACAGGCGTTAGGACAACAGGGATGAGGAGTGAGAGTGGTAGGGGTGGAGGACTGACTTTGGAGAGGAGGGAGACCAAGGAACAGCAGAGTAAAAACATTTCAAGTGGGCTTGAGGACCCCATCGCAGATATGGGACGTGTGGTGTTTCTGTGATGCGCATGCAAACAGGTGGTTGGTTTGATAGGTTATCAGAGGCAAGTATGGAAAATTCTGGTGGGTGGGGACCATGTCAGCCTCAAAGTCAGAAGACCCAGCTTCAGGTACAGACTTTGAGAGCAACCGGATAAGTCACTTAACCTCCCTCTGCCTCAGTGTCCTCATCTGTAAAATGGATGTGTTCATAGTGCCTACTTCCCACGGTTGTTGTGAGGTCCAAATGAGCTAACATTTGTAAAGCACTTAGCACTGTGCCTGGCATGTAACTGCTGCTTAATAAATGTTTGTTTCCTTTGGGGGCCCCGAGGATACTCTCCCTTCTCTGATCCTAAATCTTGAGAATTCTACCCTTGCCTAGTGCTTTTCAATTTGGGAGCTGAGAACATGCACAAATCCTAATTATGATCTGTCATGGTAAAGATGGGATGACAGCACAATACAGTGGAGAAGGTGATGGAGTCAGAGGTTCTGGGTTCAAATGTTGGTTCTGCCATTTACTGCCTGTGTGACCTTGGGTAAATCACTTCACCTCTTGAGGCCTGTTTTCTTACCTGTAAAATGAGAGGGCTGGACTAGATGACCCCCAAGGTTACTTTCATCTTTAAACATTTAATACTAATAATTACAGTTGTACCTAGCATTTGTACAGCCTTTAAGCTTTACAAAGCGCTTTACAAATCATCTCATTTAATCCTCACAATAACCCTGGGAGGGAGGTGCTATTATCTCCATTCCACAGGTGAGGAAACTGAAACAGGCAGAGGTTAAGTGACTTGTCCAGGGTCACACACGTAGTTGGATTCGGACTCAGGTCTTCTCGACTCCAGATCCAGAGGTCTATCCAAGTCGCCATCTAACTCCTTTAAGGAAGTAAGGGGGAAGGGGAACACATGATAGAAACTTCTCACCACTTGCCCAGAGGGAGCTGCAACTTTTGGCTGAGGTTAGTGGTGAACAAGAAAGCCTTCCAGTATGTTCCTCCCCCAAGGAGTAATTGATTAAGAATTGGAAACAGAATGATTGGAAGTAAAAAATTACTGGCTAGTTATAATATATTGATATGAATATATAAAATAATTTAAAATGTTTGTATATTATATATAATATAAAATTTATATAAAATATAAAATAATATAGAAATATATAAAATAGCTATTTTATAGCACTTTATGGTTTACTAGGATGGTTTCTTCACAACTACCCTGTGAGGTAGGCAGCCTAAGTATTATTGCATCATTTTACAGGAGAAACTGAGGCCCACAGGGGTTAAGTGGTGTGCCTAAACTCCCACAGCTCTTAAGTTATCAGAGGCAGAATTTGACTCCTAATTCAAAGTCCGAATATTCTTTCCACTTCCCACCATGCTATTATAAAGAACTGTAATTATTTTGAAGCTATGCATTGTATTAAGTACACTTTTGTCTTCTAATTACAAAGTAGTGATAGAGCAGCCAGGGGTGGGGAGCCTGCGGCTTGGAGGCCACATGTGACCCTCTAAGTCTTCAAGTGTAGGTTGAGGAACTAGAGGGTCGCATGTGGCCTCCAGGCCGCAGGTTCCCCACCCCTGGAGTAGCTTGATTGCCAAGGTCTGAGAGGCATCTGACAGCCAGGTCATGGGCTCTAAGGTCTAACAAAGGGAACGGCCTCAGATTCCAAAGCGTTTTATCACCTCCTTCTACGAAAGAGGCTAGCCTACGCTGCTTAGAGGAGGAGAGAGCTGGGAAGAAGGGCCACTTACGGGTGCCAGCGTGGTACTTGAGGGCACTCACGCTGTGCTTGTGGGCCCTGAATGTGCGCACACTCTCCCCAGTGTCTGCCAGCCAGCACTTCACTGTCCGATCTGCACTTCCTGAGTACAAGTGCCGATTCACCAGCTGCAAGAGAGGAGGAAGAGGCAAAGGTCAGCTCCCACTGGAACACAGCCCTACTCCTTTCTTTTTGATCAGACATGCCATCAGTAAGGAACATAGGTACATTTATTTTTTACACTTAATTTTCATTTTATTTTTTCTCAATTCATGTCTATAAATCATATACATATTGCTAGACTAGTACATCATGTACATTCTAAAATATACACAAAACAGACATTAAAAAGAGAGATGACAATATTTTCAAAGTAATTTAGTTAAATGTGGCTCACAAAGAGATCACACTAGGAACAGAAATGCCCAGCCTGTCAACCATTCCAGCACTAAGGTATTTGTCTTTAATTTCCCATTTCTTTTCAGGAATCTCTCTAAGCCACTTGGCCTTCTTGTGAGAGTCAGTGTAATTAAAATGAGATCACATAAGCTGTAAAGCCACTTAACTGGGCATATGAAAACTGTAACGAATGGACGAATGAAAGAAAAAGCATTTTCTGAGTCCTTGTGATGTGCAATGGATCAAATTGGTGGGAATACAAACAGAGAAGTGGAGCCCATGCTCTCAAAAATCTCCCATTTTAGTAGGGGACACAAGAAAATTTAAGCCTCGAGTCAGATGGCAAGGTCCTATGGTCCTTACAATGCAGCAGCAAAGCTACAAAGAGTTAATGTTGTTTCCACTGACAAAATTATATCTATTTCTGATTTTGAACTGCTGACAAAGGACAAAGCCAAGGACTTTGTTGTCTACAACTTTCTCTTTTGGGTCTTCATAGCTATTGCATCGGGGGAGGGGGAAGTGTAGGTAGAGGTACAGCACCTGCATAGGTGTTGCTTCCCATGGTGCTAACTAGGGGGCTGGGCTAGAGCTGGGCCAGTGGTCTGGGGATGGGGAGAACCTGACAAAACATCAACACATGCTCAAAGTGAACTAAGTGAGAACACCCATTAACCTGACTGTGTTATGGACCTTTTACTCTTCCCTCAGGATATCCAGCTTACCATTGACATGACTGACAGACAACTCAGCGAGGGGTGCCATCATCAACCATATGTTAAATATTAGTAAAGCTTAAATTCATTCTCATTCTCTTTCTCATTTAAACAAAGAAGCTCTCCTATTTTTTTCCTTCACCCCAATAGATCATCTTATACATCCCCACTTTGGAGACCATGGGAAGGAGGAAGGGAGGGAACAATCAATCATTCATTAAACGCCTACTATGTGTCACAACCTGCGCTAAACACTTTATATGCATTATCTCATTTGCTTCTCACAACAACCCTGGGAGGCAGCTGCTACTAGTATTCCTATTTTATAGTTGAGGAAACCAAGGTAGAGGTTAAGTGACTTGCCCAGGTTCATCTAGATAGTAAATATCTGAGGCTACATTTGAACTCAGATCTTCCTGATTCTAGGCCCAGTACTCTCTCCACTGAGCCACCACAGCATCAAAAACGCCATTGCCTAGAATGACCAACCATTCATTTACCAGACTGTTACTGAGGTGGAGGGTTGATGCTATGACCTAAGTCACATGAGATCCTACCTAAGATCTCATTCCTACCTCCCTAAGGGGCTCTCAGGGCCTCTCTTGACACAAATGGGTGGGGCAGGCTCTATTGGAGGAGCACAAGACCCAGATATCTTCTGCCCCTCTAGTGCCTTCTATGATGCCTAAAATTTCCATTGTTTAGTTGTGTTCCAGTCACGTCTGACTCTCCATGACCCCATTTGGAGTTTTCTTGGCAAAGATACTGGAGTGTTTGCCATTTCCTACTCCAGTTCATTTTATAGATGAAGAAACTGAGACAGAGTTAAGTGACTTGTCCAGGGTCACACAACTAGTAAATGTCTGAGGCCAGATTTGAACTCAGGTCTTCCAGACTCCAAGCATGGTGCTGTATTCACCGCACCACCCAGCTGCCCCAAAATTTCCTTTCGGAACGGTCATTGTTTCCTGACAGCTTTTGTAAAAATGTACCTATGTTGTCCTGAAGGGTAACACATGAACCTATTAATAGTTATCACACTAGTGCAGAAACTAGTCTGAAAACAGGGGTTCTTAATGGGGGCGGGTGTCTGTGAACTTGTTATTTTAAAAAATTTTTATAGGTATACTTCGATATAATCGGTTTTCATTATGGGAAACTTCATTTGCTAGTAGCTGCTCTGCTTGGCTTCAGTTTCAAAAATATCTCCCCATGCCTGTGCCAAAGTACCCTCAGGTGGTCCCCTCCCACTGGTCCCCTCCCACTCCCTTTCCTTCTTCTTGTATTGTTTTCCCCCCATTAGATTATATGCACTTTGAGGACAGGGACTGTCTTTTTTGAATGTGTATACCCCTCGCTTAGCACTATGTGCCTGGCACAGAGTAGGTGCTTAATAAACATCTATTGACTAACCCTATTTTATTTTATGTACTTAAAACACATTATTTTGAGAAGGTGTCCATAAGTTTCATCAACTTGCCAAAGGGATGCATGATACAAAAAAAGGTTAAGTACTTCTGTGCCTAGAAGAAGACAGGGAACTGAAGGACTGGGAACACAGGATAGCAATGGGTTTATGTGGGGTGGCAGGAAGGAATGAAGGAATAGGTTCATACGGGGTCAGGAAAGGCAGGCGAGAGTGGAGAGCTGGGCTAAGGGAAATCTGGACAGCCAGAGGTTGTGGCACCATGGCAAGAGGTGAGAGATGAGGAGATGGTCGGGGGGCGAGGGGCAGGGAGGGACAGAGGAGGTACTCAAGGAAATCTGTGCCTGAATCGGTTTTTCTTGACAAAGAGGCGTTCTGATGATAAACTGCAGTGAGGGACTCTGGGATCCTGGGGAGAGAGTTGAAAAGATTGGTACAAAGCATGGAAGCCCAGCTTTTCCTCTGCTTCCTGGCCACAGCCCTTTCAACCCCTGAGACTTGTTGCCCTGTTCAAGAGCCATTGTGAGAGCCCAGGAGGAGAAATCCTGATACTACAAAAATAATTCTTGAAAAAATCTCTAGACTAAACATTCCTAGGCCAAGCAGGAGCCCCAGTTAAAGAAACCATTCACCAGGAACACTGGTAACTGGATGCCTCTGCAGCCTGGGCAGGGCCCTCTCCAGTGCTGCTCTGTGGCCTCGGGGTGGCTCCCTGGGAGAGGAACGTTAGGAAACACCATCTAACTGCAGAGGGGCAGGGGATGCACTGGCTCATTCAAGTAACTGACACATTGTTTGCTCTTGGCCACTTAAAGAATTAGAGCATCTGGGGAGGGTTATAAAACCTTTGCAGTGGAGACAGCCATATGGTTTTCAGGACGCCTGTGTTAGAAAATCCAAGCTAACATTTGGCCAAAGTGTTTATAGGCAGCCTGTGACAATTCTCCATTATACATAGATCTTGTTTGGTTTTCAGTCTACATTAAATTGAATACAGTATTAGCAATTTGCCTCTGCTTTTCTCTGTCTCCTGTGTATTTTAAAAATGTAGCATTGACACTTTTTTTTTATAGCATCACTATCACTACGTCCTGCTCCCTGCTCAAACCCCTCCCTCCAGAAATGAAACATCCCCTTTTTCCTGCTTGGGATAATTTAGTGTGGTTAAGCAGAATAAATTCATACATTGGTCTTGTCTGAAAAAGGAAGCCACGGTTGTCCTTTTAAATATGGTTATTCCCCCTTCCTTGGCTCAGGTTTATCTCTAACCCAGAATTCCTTCATTAATCCACCTAGGTCTTTCCCCTTCTCCCCAGCCCTGTGTCACTCATGTAAATCCATTCCATTCTTTCTAGCTCTATCTTAAATTTCACGTTTTCCTCTCCAGCTTTCATTGCTCTCCTATTTCCAACTGGATTATAAGATCTCTGAGGCCAAGGATAACCTGGTGTGCAAGTACTGGCTCGGAGTGGGAGGACCTGGGTTCAAATCCTGACTCTTAACTGCATGACTTTGGGCGAGTTACTTTTCTAGGCCAGAGTTTCCTCCTCTGGATTAGATTGGCTTCTATGGTCTCTTCCAGCACCAAGATTCCATGGACCACGTGTGTACGATGATACTTCAATCAGTATCTCCCATGATGCCTCACACAGGGTTGAGCACATAGTAGGTGCTCATAAATATATCATAGGCACATGGAATAGAGCTGGTAATGACCTTAGGGCTCATTTGATCATAGGCTTATAGATCTAGAGCTCGAAGGAATCTCTGAGACTACCTAGTCTAACGCTCTCATTTTACAGACGCACAAAGGCAGGTCTCACAAACAATGGTCTGGTGAGAACTGTCCTAGGCTCTTCCCACTGTGCCCCTCAGCCATCTTTGCATTACATGTCCTGGGGAGGAAGCTGATTAGAGGAAGAGTGAAGTCACACAGGTAAGGGGAGAGTCCGGAGGGGAACTTGGACTTTCTGACTCCAGAATCTCTGCTGTTAGTACTATTTATTGATGTTTCAGGGTTTCAATTTAGAGAAAATTTTCAATGCTTTTCTTGATGACTTGGTTACCCCCAAGTCCAGGGGATACCTGTCACCTGTCACCAAGGGACAAATCCTTTTTGCCATGACTTTAAAGACAATGTGCTGTGGGATTAATCTTCATCAAACACTGCTTTCTATTCCCTTATGATCAAAAACCTTTGATTGCTTCTAGAGCCATAACAAGCCATAACTGTACTTGGAGCAAGATCTCTTGGGATGGAGGACATTGTGGCGCAGCAGTGCACAGGACAGTCCCACCTCAGGGGGATCATTCTGTCATTACCCAAGGAGGGTGGCTGTTGAACCCTTGAAGGCTGGGAAGAAGGGGACACTAGAAGAGGGCTGCTGCAGCGACAGGAGCTTCAGAGTAGAGGCCGAGAGTGGTTTTGCTATGCCACCACAGGACTCTAAAAGGAGTTCCAGGGGCAGATTATGTGGGGAAGCATGGGAAGGAAGCCCATGCCCCTCTGGTTGCCAGTGCTGGGGGGTAGGGGGCAGAAACCTGTTCACTCCATATAAGCTGCAGCTCTGATACACCTTGATTCCTAAAATATAAATACCAGGTTCCTGAGCTTGCCATTCAAGGCCTTCAATAGCTTTGGCTCAACCCATCATTCCAACTTGATCTCCTACCATCCCTCAACGTGAACCTCCCACTCTGGGGCTAATGCAGTCTGCTCACCATTCCTCAAACACCTCATTCAGTCTCTCTCACTCCTTTGCTCATACCACTCTCTCCACCTAGAGTACTCTCCCTACTCTTCTCCATTTGGCCAAAGTCTATTCATCCTTCAAGGCTCAGCTTCTTCTGCAAAGTCTTCCCTGGCCACCTATCACTCAGAGGTCTCTTCCTCCTCTAACCGGTAGCATTATAGTCTCTTTTATTTATTTGCCAACAATATTTGCTACTTTTTGTTCTCATAAGTATGTCCTGTTTCTCCATTAGACTCCAACTGAGAGCATGGACCCTCTTTATATCCCAAACATCTAACACAGGACTCTGCATAGAACATAGAACTCGAGGAATGCTTATTGATAATGATGATAATGAAGGAAAAACCCTTTAGTTCTCTCTGCAGCATTTCCGAACTACCCAGCGCCTACAAGTTCCCTTGTTTGAAAATGATCGGAAGGTAACAATGACAAATTCTGATCCTCTAGGATCTGGGGCTCAGTAAGAGAGGCTCAGTGAGATATTTTCCTTGGCTAACTCAGGCTCATCTCTGTTCATCTTGGCTAATTTCCTACTTAGCTGACAGTGGCCCAAGAGAGCCTGAGAGATGAGGAAAGGAAATCAGGAATAGAACACCAGTCCCTCTCCTTCACCCAGCATAGGACACCAGGACTAAGGGGGATGGGGGGGCAGTGCATTTCCATCAGACACAAATCGATTGATCATCTTGTGGCACCCTCTTTACCCCCACAAAGGTCTGCTAGTCCTCAAACACAGCAGGCACTGCCCCACTTTATACTATATGGATACCATCCCTGGTGAGCTGAAAAATGAGAACTAGTTATCCCAGGCAGTGAATGATTATGGAGAGTAAAAGGTATCTCCAACAAACGCTGGAGCCTCAAGTACAAATTCTTCAAAGGGGCTCTTTTTGGGGTGTGGGTGGTAGGAGCTGAAGCACCGTCAATTAGCAGGGTGGTGCAATATAAAGTGAACTTAATGGGCTTGAAGACTAGTCCAAGAAAGACAGGCCTTCACATTGCCTCTATTAATAATTGTGTAGTCTAGGGCAAACCACAGCTTCTCTGGGCCTCAGTTTCCCCTCTGAAAAATGAGCATCTGCCTTACCTACATTGCAGAGCTGTGCATAAGGACCATCTATTTTCTTCCCAGATGGCATGGAAGTTTTTAGATATATCTAAAAGATCCTTCCTCTTTGTGCTCTGGTGGGAACCACTAGTTTAAACATAGAACATTGTGACTTTCACTGACAACCTACCTCTCCTTGACACTCCCTCCCTAGCCCTTTTCTTCCAGTAGATTCTAGGGATGAAAGGGAGCTCGGAGGTAGGTCAGAGGTCAATTCCTACCTCCAATGATGACAAACTTCCTATGTGATGTTGCAGCCCATTGCATTCGTGGACAGCTTGGATTCTTAGGAAGTAGTTCCTTATATGGAGCTGAAACCTGCCTCTTTGTTACATCAACCCTCTTGTTCTACTTCTGGGGCCAAGGAAAACAAGACTAATCCTTCTTCCACATGACAACCCTTCAGATATTTGTAGACGGCTATCATATTTCCCCTAAGTCTCCATTCCCTTGGGTTTAAACATCCTCAAGTAAGATCAGAATAATCATAGGATTTTAATGCTGAAAAGGGCCTTAGAAATCATCTACTCCAAACTCCTTATTTTCTAGATGAGAAAACAGACACACAGAGTCTAAGTGACTTGTCCAAAGTTACCCAACTATTAAATAAGAGATCCAGATTTCAAACCCAGGGCTTCTGGTTCCAAAGCCGGTGCTTTTTCTATGATACCACAATTCCTTCAATTACTTCTCTCGTGGTGTGGTTAGTCAACTCACCATCCAGCTCATTATCCCTGATTGTGCTTCACCTTCTCTTAAAATATGGCACCCAGACCCAAGCATAATAATCTGTATGTGATCTGACCTGGGCAGAGTAAAACAGGACTAGCATTTCTCTCCTTCGGGAAATTATACTTCACTATAATTCCATTAATACAGACTGAAAACAAATTAGCTTTTTGGCTGCCATGTTACTTTGCTGACTCATATAGAGCTTGCAACCCATTAAAACACCCAAGTCTTTTTCTCAAGAACTATTCCCTAGCTGGGGTTCCTTTATCCTGTACTTTTGTAGTTGATTTTTTTTAACCCCAGCTCAATCCTTTACATTCCCAACCTTTAAATTTCATCTCCTTAAATTCAGCCCAATATTCTAATCAGTGAAATGTCCTTTTGGTTCCCAATTCCACCCTTCAGGGTATTATCAAACAATCAATCCCTTCCAGCTTTGGGTCATCTGCAAAGTTGATAAGCATGTCATTACTGACTTCGACCAGGTCAATGACAAGAGTTTTGAACAGTGCCTATTGGAATCCTACCAGACAATCCACTCCTGGCTAATGCTGATATACTAACCAATACTCTCTGGACCAAACTGTTTAACCAGTCCCAGATCCAAGACCTCTGGCAATTGCCAGTCTCAGAATACTCCTCTTGTTCTCCAGGATTTCTCAAAGATCACTAACAATGGCTTGGCAATCACCTCTTTCAGTATCATAAGTTGTAATCAGTTTAAGTCAACCCCAGCTCTGGATAGGTAGGTACTCTTTTGTCATCTCTTTGCTTCTCTTGGGTGCAATACAAAGTGAACTTAATGGGTTCATTAAAAAGGGACTAATCTAAGAGTCTCTACAGCCTCTACTAATAACTATCTGCGTGGCCTTGGGCAAGCCACAACTTCTCTGGGCCTTGGAATCCTCCTCTGAAAAACAAGGGTAATAGTATCGCTTACCTATATTCCAAAACTCTACATAAGGATCATCCACCTTCTCAACTTGCTAATTTTACCAATTTTGTTCTACCCTTCCCAGTCTTAAAATTATTTTTCTTGGTGCAGGAAAAAGAAGCAAGAGAAGAGTTGAAAAGCTATCTTTGGTCTTCCATTATTATTGTCCTATCTACTCCAAGCCAGGAGCCTCTTTTCCCCTTGTTCCTCCCTTTACTCCCAACACTGGCAAAAATGCCATTTTTGTTTGTCCTTGGCACTTAGCACAAGCCTCAGTTCATTCTTGGGTTTAGCCTTCCTAATACTGATACAATTTTTGCATTCATCCCCAATTAACTGCCCTCAATTCTACTTCCTATGCTTAGTTTTTTAAAACCTGAGCTTGTCAATGAGCTTCCTAGATAGCCACATCAATTAGGTCCCTTTGCCTTTGCTTCCTTAATGGAACTATTTGTGACTATATCATCAGAATTTTGTTCATGAGAGTTTTTTTAGCCCTCTTTAGCTGACCTCCCCTTTGGTAATAGGTAGGTCCTGGGCCCCAAATTTTTGCCTATATATTCTCTGACTTTGAAATTTGTCCTCTCTACCATGAATGCCAAGAAGGCATCATCACTTCCCCTCAATGTTCCTGTAATCTCCACTTCAACTAGGTCTACCAAATTAGAATCAGATCCAAAATGGCAGCTCCCCTTGATGCTTCCTCTACCTTCTGAAAGATAAAGTGATCAGCAGGGAAAATCAGAGGTTTATCAGATGTTCTGTTTTCATTTTTTTTTTTTGCAAAAACAAACAAAAATCCTCTAGCAGATGTTTACATCACTGAATTTCTCAAATCTTGCCTCTGTACCAGTTTTGGGTTCTATGTTAGGCATTCCCTACCCATGTCTTCCTCCTGGCCTGGTGGAGGTTTATAGCAGATTCCGACCAGGATATCATTAATGTTTTCCCCTCCATTTATCCTGACCCTGTATATCACTGTATATATCCCCGTATCATGCTCCTTCCTCTAGGTTTGTTCACACCCACCCAGGTCCACATTTGCTTCAAGACTTCCACTGACACAGATCACAAGCCCTTAACAACCTCGTAGATAGCCTTTAAGAGTTGCTGGGGCTGAATATTTATCAGCCCGAGCTAACCCAATGAAAAGCCTCTCCAAACTTAGCTAAGTCAGTATTTATATGATGGTCCATCATCAAGCCTGTACTCAAAGTCCTTGTAGCCTGATAGTACCTATTAGATCTTACACTCCACTGGGGTCACCTTCAAGAACTCAGCATCACTTCTATACCACAATGAAGCATTCAAGCAGGACTTTTTGGTGGATCTAACAAATAGTATAATGTAATATAATAACGTAATATAACATGATATTCTACTTTTGGTGCATCATATTATATATAATGCGCATAATCATAAAGATCATAGATGGCAAGAAAGTGAAGAGATCATTGTTGATTGGAGTTATGCAGGACTTAACCCGCACAGGCACTAGGGGATAAACTTCCATGAACTTAATTAGGCTGGTTTCTAGATAAGTAAAACATACATACTCAAAGCCTTTCCAGCTTGGAAGGACCTGCCAGAGCTTTCACTGATGGCACAGCCTTTGAAAAGCCAAGGTCATCTCTACACCATGAGGAGTCATTAGAAGAGGGATAGGGACAGGACCTATGCTTTCATTGGTACAGGGAACTCCTTCCTGGAAGGGGAAGCTCCTCTTCGAGGTCATGAATTTCTCTTCAGCTTAAAGAGTTAGAGTGTTGCCTAGAACAATAAGAGGTTAAATGACTTGTCCCAAGATCACATCAGCAGTATGTGTCAGAAACAGGATTTAAAGGGAAAAAGATCCACATGGACATGGCAAAGAACTGGAAATTGAAAGGATGCCCATCAATCGGAGAATGGCTGAACAAGTTGTGGCATATGAATGTGATGGAATACTATGGTGCCATAAAAAACGATGAGCAAGTGGATTTCTGAAAAACCTGGAAAGACTTATATGAACTGATGCATAGTGAAATGAACAGAACCAGAACATTGTATACAGTAACAGCAACATTGTGTAATAATCAACTATGAATGACTTAGCTCTTCGCAGCAATACAATGATCTAAGACAATTCCAAAGGACTCATGATAGAAAATGCTATTCATATCCAGAGAGAGAACTGACGGAGTCTGAATGCAGATTGAAGCATACCATTTTCACTTTATTTTTTTGTGTGTGTATTTTCCCTTTTAGTCTATTTCTTCTTTCACAACATGACTAACATGGAAATATGTTTTACATGATTACACACATATAACCTACATCAAATTGCTTACCAGGGGAGGGGAGGCAAGGAGTAAATTTGGAACTTAAAAAATTATTTTTGAAAATGAATGTTAAAGGGCAGTCAGGTGGTGAAGTGGATAGATCGCTGGCCCTAGAATCAGAAGAACCTGAGTTTAAATCTGGTCTCAAATACTTACTAGCTATGTGACCTTGGGTAAGCCACTTATCCCTGACTGCCTCCAAAAACATTTTTAAAATAAAAAATAAAATGAAAAATTATCTTTACATGTAATTGGGAAAAATAAAATACTATTTAAAAAGAAAAAAAATTAATAATTTTTTTTTTAAAAAGAGGCAAGATTTGAACCTTGGTCCTCCTAGCTCCCTAGAGGCCAGCTAGTTCCCTGTCCATTGCTCCATGCTACCTCTCAGCAGAAGAGGATACAAGACTATTATTTCTCAATATACACTGCTACTCTACCAGTCCCTTTCAATCTACCTTAGTCCTTTTAAAAAGGTTCTACTTCCTATACTTCTTCTGCTGGCATATCATAGTTATCAGTCACAGCCCAACAAGTCTCTATGATATCTGCAAATTCATATTTTCCTGTTGATATTAAAATCTCTGGTTTTGTGTGTTTTAATTTGCAGACATCTCTGAGACCATGATTATTGCTTTCGGTTCCTCTTCCTTATTGTAATTATCATTACATCCTCTTAAGAATTACTAGAAACCTCCACCGCTATTTTTCTTCCATCGTTGTACTGTTGCTCCTTTTAGTATCTGGTTTGGCAGGGAAATTGGAGCAATTTTTTCATTCTCCATTTACTTAATGTCCTTTGAATCAGATCAATAAGTCTCCAGGCAAATCCTTTTTTTCCCTGGTTCTCATTAGACGCACTCCATTGCTGGCAAAGAGCCTGTTCCTGGCCAAGAACCGCTCTTATATCTTAATCCATGGCCCAGAAAACTAAATCTCAATTTCTCAGAATAACTTCTTAGCTAGCTGCTAATTTTCCCACAAACTCATCTCTATTCTAAAGCCTCTACCATCAATCATCAGTTATAATTCAAATACCAAATAGATCCCTCAATCTTTCAGTTTCCTTCCCATGACTTCACAATCCCTTGACATTAACTCTCAAAACCTGCAAAAAAGAAGGCAGCATTGTAAACTGGAAAGGAACCTGGATTTGGAGTCCAAGGATCTGGGTTTGAATCCTATCCTGTGTTTCTTATTAATTAACCTCTTCAGGCCTCAGCTATAAAATGAAGGAGTTAGACAAGATGATCTCTAAGATACCTTCTAACTTAAAACCTAATGATCCAATAAACAGACAGGCTGCTCAGTCCTAGCCTAGTCCCTTTCTGATTACTCAGAGAGCTGGCTTATCCAGACATTAGGTTTTTGGCATGGGGGAAGCTGGGCCTTAATTTGACTTCTGTGACCCACCCAGTAATTTTAAATGCTGATTTATGAATTTTTAAACCTGTAGAAGGGAGGCTAAATGATGAATAAATGCAGTCTTAGTGTCCCGCTGTTCTAACACAACAGTAGCTTTTATCAGGTTCTTCTCAGGAGAGTATTAGTATTCAAGCTGGGCAAACCATCCATCCTAAGATAACTGCCATCTCCTACGTCATACCACACCAATGACCATATACCATCATTAGGCTGATTATGTGAACCAATCCACCAAAGGCATCTTTCCAGATAACTACAACTAAGGCTTTTGAAAGTTTTGAATAGGAACCAAGTTGGTTCTAGGACCAAACATAAGTGTGGAAAACACTGTCAGTGAGCTAGATGCATGTGTCCTTGCCAAACAGCCCCCAGAAAAGACTGACTTCAAGCTTGACCAGCGAGTACTGTTAAGTTTCCAGGAATATTTGAAGGGTCAGGTCACTATTAAGAAGGACTAATTCCAGAAGCAGAGGTTTTTCATTACATTTGTAGCAATAGCCCAGTCTCAAATCACATTGTCATCAAAGACTCATCCTGAGACCCTCACACAGATACTATTATCTTGTAGTGGCATGAAAGAAGCTGGCAAAGAACCAGAAGAAATTTTGCAAGCCTAGAAGAGCCTGCCCTTCCTCTGGAAGCACGTGAGAGGGTTATTACCAGTTCTCATTTTCCCTGTATTTGTTATCCACCCAAAATTTGGCCAGCTATAATTCATTTCTACAATAACTCTCATCCTTCAATAAATCTTACTAGAATGTTTGAAAATTGTGCATTGGGTTTTGCTTTCACTTTTTACTGGTTCAGGGATAATGTTTACCATCTTTAGAGAATCTTAGCTGCTTAATGTTGGAAAATGGGCAGGAGAACCTAATCATGTTTCCACTCCTTGGAATTAGCCTCTCAAATGTCGGGTATGGGGGAAGGCACCTAAAGCTAGTTCTGCTGAAGTCTCTTCATAAATAACCCACAGCTAGACATATGGGTTTATACATGCTAATAAAAACATAAATATGACTCTCTTCCTAGAGGTGAACAAAGCTGTTCTTGGTGCTACATTTTATCTCCTTGACCTCTTGCCTAGAGTTCAACAGAGCCCAGGGCTACTGAAGCTAAGGAGACCAGAGCATTTATTCTTTTATCCCACAGGTTTCAGATCCACCCTTGCCACCCTTATGCATGGCATATCCTATGTTGGGATTTCAATTTCAATCTACCTTTGTACACTTTAAGTACGTAGAAGGCCATCACATAGAAGATGGATCAGATTTGTTGTGCTTGGTGGCAGAGAAGAGCACTGATGGCTTTATGTAAAAGTTGCAGAGACAGACTTTGGCTTAACGTAAAAGGGAAAACTCTCTAATAAATGGAGCTGACTAAAAGAACTTCTGGAGAGTTCCCCTCACTACAGGTGTTCAAAGGAGGTTTGCCCCTTGATGGAGATCTTCAGACAATGGCATGTCTGATGATCACCACTAGCTCTCTCTGGGCTGTTGTGGGGAAGTTCAAATATTAAATATTTAATCAAACATTAAAGCTTTATCCCCCTTGCCGTTCCTTGGAGGCACAAGTTGCACAGCAAAGCCCCTCCATCATTTGGGGTCCAGTGAAGGATTTGGCCCATTCTACACAATTTGCATGTTCAGTACCCTAAATTGCCTACACTAGTGGCTTATCTGTGGGCTGGAGTTCTTCCTTTATCCTCCTTAAGAGCAGTGGGCTGCTAAAATTGGGAAGCCTCTGGAGGAATAAAGATCATTTCAGTTGGGTGGCAATGGCTTGGGCCCTATCTACATGGTGATTTTTCATTCCTTCCTTCCACCAGAGCATTCTATTTCTCTCTCTAAGGGAACTATGTATGAAGCAGCATTGTACATACAATATGCTGGGGGTGGCAGGAAGAAACAAAAAAAGAACTGTCCAACTCTAGTTAGACTGTAATGACCTTAATGTGGTGTTAATATAACTTCTCCAGAAAAAAAAAACCCAACATAGCTGTCCCTTTATCTAAACATGCAATCTTGGATTCCAACAAACACCCCCAGTTGATCTGCATGGAAAACCGCAGACAAACAGCTGTTTCTCCTTCAGCCCCCAGTCTGCAGACACTCTCTTTTGTCTCCAAACTGGATGAGTGGGTGCCACGGGATAAGCTAAAAAGAAAACAGCCCCGAGTGAACACAATGGCTGTGTTTTTTACATGGGCTTTGCTTCATTCCAAATAGACCTTGCTTCTTGCCATTGATACATTTCTTTAAAAAAAAAATGATGTGCCAATAAAATTTGTGTTAATTAAATTTATTTCAAATGCCCTAAGGGAACTGGAGTCCTTTCATAAACCAAGAAGAGAACCTGATTTGGCTCCACTTAGGCAGTGTGGGGCTGTTATTATTATTTCTGCCAGGGCCTATGCTAACAATAATAATAATAAAAATAACAGCAGTGCTGCACCGACTGCGTACTGACCTACCTCCTCCATGTTTCTTAGGGAACATCAGGCACCTGAGAAAGCCAATGTCTTTTTCTAAATGAAGCAAAATCAGGTTTTCTTCTTGGTTCGTCATTAAACATTAAAACAAGGGCAAGAGATAATGATGAATTGTGGAAGAAGGAAAGGAACAAGCATTTATTAAGAGCTTACTATGTGCCAGGCACTGGGCTAAGTACTTTACAATTATTATCTCATTCGAGCCTTACAACAAACCAGGGGGCCAGGGGTAGGTGATATTATTATCCCCATTTTACAGATGTGGAAGCTGGGGAAAACAGAAGTTAAGGGACTTGCCCAGGGATATACATGCAGTAAATCTCTAGAGTCAAATTCGAATTCAGGTTTTCCTGAGTCCAGGCCTAGCACTCTAATCACTGAGCCATCTAGCTGCCCCTAAGGAACACCCTGAAGGTGTAATACAAAGTCTTGGATTTGGAGTCAGAGGACCTGGGTTTGAATCACAACTTTGCCACTTAATACTTAGAGTATGTGATCCTAGGCAGGTCACATCATGACTCGAGGCTTCATTGTCCATAGCTGTAAAATGAAAGGTTTGCATTAAATGATCTCTAAAATCTCTTAGAGACCTAAACCTATGAACCTACGAAGCTGTTATACCTGCTGCTTTTCAATCTCTATGTCGCCAAAGAGAAGCGCTTTCACGGAAGCTTGGGAGGGTTACCTTATATGATCATGCGGGTCAATTTCCCACATTTGCTGCTTCGCCTTCAGGCTGATAAAGCCCAGCACGAATGCCCCCTCTTTGCCCATTAGATCTGTCTGCTCTCCACCCCGCTGGGAAGCTACTTAATAATCCCTGCTCCTGAGGAATAAAGTTCCAGGGAAGCTCGTGTTTGGATTCATTCAACAATGGCACCCTACCTGCTCCTGAAATGTCCTAGGCACCTATTCTCCTGCATCATGAGTCTGTGCATTTCCCTCAGAGCCAGTATCTTGGACTTAGATCCAAGGGACCGTGTCCCTAAGAGAGAAGAGTTCCTTTCAGATTTCTGGTTGCTATGTTCACTTGTGTGGGGTTGAAGGTTTGTTGGTATGAGTTCTGAGTTGGTCAAACTATTGAAGTCATTGATCAGAATAGACCTTAAGCTAGTCCAGGGGTGGGGAACCTTCAGCCTCGAGGCCACATGTGGCTCTCTAGGTCCTTGGGTGTGACTTTTTGACTGAGTCCAAGTTTTCCAGAACAAATTCTTTTATTAAGGGGATTTGTTCTGTGAAGTTTGGATTCACCTAAAGGGTGGCCTTGAGGCCACAGGTTCCCCACCCCTGGAGCTAGTCCAAAGACTCACATGTGAGAGTGCTAAATGAATAGACTACAAATACAAAGAGTGTCTGAACACCAAGAGATCGTTTTCAAGCGGCATGGTCAAGAAATGCTTCATGGAGAAGATAAAATCTCACCGGGACCTTGAGGAGGGAATATTATTTGAACATGTAGAAAGCAGGGTAAGAGCATTCCCATTGGGGGTGGGAGAAAGTTTTTGCAAAAGCATAGAAGTGGGATAATTTAAGGTGTTTTTTAGAGACAGTAGATAATTTGGTTGGAGTAAAAGTTTCAAGCAGAGTGGGAAATAAGACTAGAAAGGTAGGATTTGTTGGGAAGGAAGGCAGCAGCAACTGCTAACTAATTATAAGGAAGAAATTGGCCTCTTACCCTCTCTAATGCAGGCTTTGAACATTTTGGATATGCCTGAAGCTTGATAAATTTTATTCCAGCCTTCATTTTAACTGTGTGTAACTTTAGGTTAAATTGTGTTTCTAATACATAGAAAATTGTTGGATTATGTCTTCTAATCCATTTCTCCACTCTTCTGTTTTATGGATAAGTTTAGTCCATTAACATTTAAGTTCACAGTTGTTAAGTTTGTGTTTCTCTCTATTACATTACTTTTTTCCCACTTGGTCCTAAAAAGTTTATTTTGCTTAAAACAATCTGATTCCAGTCTCCTTCCACAGACATCCCCTATCTCCTACTCCCCATCTCTGCTTCCCAGATCAATTATGTTTATTCTCTCTTTCTCATCATTATATTAATATTATTAATCAGCATTAATATTATGGTAACATAATTAATTATGAAAGAGATAATTTCAAAGAACCTTGGGTAGTATGAATTGACACATAGTAAAGTGAACAGAACCAGAATAGTTTAGAAAAGGAAAATAACGCTGCTGCATAGGAAGAGAACTTGGAAGGTCTTAAAAACTCTGATCCAAGCAGTGACCAACTTTATCTCCAGAGGACACTTCTGATGAAGCATGCTACTTCCTGACAGAGAAAGAATAGAAACAAAATGCAGAGAAATATATTTTTGGACATGGCCATTGTGTGGATTCATTTTGCTTAACTATGTTTATTTATTAGAAGGGCTTCCCCCTCCCCCTTTCTTTTCCTCAGTTCTGGAGTTCTGGAGGGGGCAGAAGGATTAGCAATTTGTTGTGGCTGTTCAGTTGTGTCCAACTCTTTGTGACCCTGTTTGGGGTTTTCTTGGCAAAGATACTGGAGTAGTTTGCCATCTCCTTCTCCAGTTCATTTTACAAATGAGAAAACTGAGGCAAACAGGGGCGAGTGACTTGCCCAGAGTCACACAGCTGGTTAGTGTCTGAGGCCAGATTTGAAATCAGAAAGATGAGTCTTCCTGGCCCCAGGCCCAGTGCTGTATCTGCTGTGCCACTAAGCTGCATGGGAGATTAGTAATAGTGATGATCAAAGGGGGCCATTGGAACATTTTAAAAAATGCACAGAGAGCAGAAGGAAGCCCCAAAGGAAGCAGCAAGAAGCAGGAAGTTTTGAAAGTAGCATGTAGAATTTATTTTATTTTTAATATATATATGTACATATATACATATTTAAAGTAAGCGATATGAAGTTGAGATTCATGTTTTCATATATAACTGTCATCTGCCATGTACATGGAAATGCTGCTTTGTGTATGAGTTCAAGTTAAGAATAAAAAGAGAAATTTTGGAAAAAAAGAAGAAAATGGAGACCGAAATGTCCTTATCCTTTGACCTAGACCTCTTACTGTTAGGTGCATGTATACTGTCTAAAGGTGATCGCAACTTCACGAAACTTATGTGAAAACTAGGTTTATCACAACAGAAATGAAATGATAAAAAAAAAGGCCTTATGGACACTAAAATACTTATAGCATCACTTTCTGTAATAAAGAACAGGAAACAAAACACATGCTCCGTCAGTTAAGGGAGATAATAAAACCAACTGTGACAGATGAATCTAATGGAACATTATCACTGTACTGTCAGAAATGATGAGTGTAATAAGAACAGCTAGTATTTATATAGCCCTTGAAGTTTTCACAGTGCTCTGCATATATTACTTAGTGGATTCTCACAAGAACCCTATGAGGTAGGCGCTATCATCATCATCCCTATTTCACGGATAAAGGAACTGGGGCACACAGAGAGTTTAGGTGATTTGCCCAAGATCACACCACTGAGACAGAGATATGACTAGACCCATAGGATGTTGGGATTTGAGAAATCGTCTAGACCAAGTCTTTCATTTTAGCAATTAGGAAAGTGTCCCAGAGAGGCAAATGACTTGCCCAAAGTCACAAATACAGCAAGCTGAATAGGTGGGATTCAAACACCTTGACTCTAAACCCAATTTTCTTTGCATTACCTCATGTTTTTTGGTCATTTCTAAGCCAAAGATTAAAAATTCAAGGGCTATGTGTTTGAATCCCATCTTGGTGACATTGTAGGTTGCTTCAGATAAACTGCTTCACTTCTAGTAGTGATCACTAGGTGGTTTAGGGGATAAGTGTATCAGGAGTGATGGACTTGGGAGTCATGAAGACCAGAGTTCAAATTCTGCCTCAGATTACTTGTGTGGTTTTGGGTGAGTCATTTAACAGCTCTCTGCCTCAGTTTCCTTAAGTGTAAAAGGGGGATAATAATAGCACCTACACCTCATAGGGCTGTTGTGAGGACCAAATAAGATGAGACATGCATGTAAAGTGCTTTCCAAACCTTAAAGTGCTATATGAATGCTGGCTGTTATTAGTAGGAAGAGGACCACATCTGCCTCCTCTAAGGAAGGCGTAGATTAATTTTCCTCTTAGAATAGTTAGAGCTTCAAGTTCGCTGGAGTCCTCACAAGCTGAGGCCAGCACAGATGCTACATGAATGAAAATCCCATGCAAATTACCAAGAGGAGGAAGTCACACTTCTGAGCAATTACTCCTCCTCAGCAGTTTGGTTGCCAGCTTCTCAGATCAGCAGCTTGAAAAGAAATCAGGCAACAAGCCTAACAGTAGCAATTTAAATTACTTCCACCTTCCTGTCCACTATACCACATGCCTCTTCCCACAGGAGCCAATGTTCAGGAAGGCCCCTCAGAATGGGTTAGGGAGATAAGGAGAGATGGGAAGAAACAGTAGCATCCTCACAGTAAGACCGACTTTTCCTGAATCTCTCTTCAAGGTCATAGCACAGGAGCTGAAGAATGGAGTGGATGCGCAAGAGTGGAGGTAAAATTAGGGGTAGCTCAGGAGAAGAAACGAAACATCTGATTTTTGTGAAGTCCAAACATCCGCAAAGCTCAACCGAACAAGGCTTCCTGGTCTTTCTCCCCTGGCCTCTTATATCCCAGCCATGCCACTCAAGAATAATTGCCAGAAACCGTGACTTACTCCCCTGAGCCTTGGGTAGTACCACACTACAATTTAGTATCAAGTGCACATAGCTTCATACCATTCTATAATTAATTCCTGGGTATTAATCTTTCAACCTCAATTAGTCTGTGAGCACCTGGGACAGGGTCCCTTGTTAAGACATCAATTTCTCTTCTTTCCCTTGAAGGACCCACCTTAGGAAAGGGAGCACAGGTGTTCAATCAATCCTGATGGATTGAGATTCCTTGTAACGGCCCTTAGGGGCAGCGAAAGAGCTGGAAATGTCCTCAGAGTCAGCAGAGAACTTCTTGCATTTAGGAGAGTTTTAGCGTTGTGTCCTTTAAGTATCCTAACTCTTTGAAAATTGGCGGTCCAAATATGATATGGATGCAAAAACCTTGTTTTTGCTTTGTTTTGTATCCCCAGTGTTTAGCACAAGTGCCAAGCATATAGTAAACTTTTAATAAGTGCTTGTCAACTGAGTGGAAGGTCAGCCAACCTTTAAATCTCAACATTAGATTAACCAGATATTCTCTATACCCCAAATATTCAGGGCAAATGGGAATCTATTGTATTAATGGTGCCTCCTTCTGTTAATAGTATTCTTTCCAGATACTGAAGACAGTTCTGTTAGGGGGTTATGCTATGTCTTGCTCAAGTACCTAGTAAACCATAAGCTTCATAAGTATGTGGATAATGAATTATCTAAATTTTGTAGCTACCCCAGCACCTAGCACTCTGCTCTGAACACTTCAGTACTCAGAAGGATTTTTGATCTCATGATGTGGGCAACTACATGGAGCAACAGCTAGAGCTCTGGACTTGGGAGTCAATAAGTCCTGAGTTCAAACCCAACTATAGACACATGCTAGCTCTGTGACCCTGGGAAAATCATGTAACCTTTGTGCCTCAGTTTCCTCATTTGTAAGATGAGGATAACAATAGCATCTGCCTCCCAGGGTTGTTGTAAGGATAACTATGAGAATATCTATAGAGTACTTCACAAACCTTAAAGCACTGTATAAATGCTTATAGTATTACTTTGTTTTGTCAGGGCAATTGAGGTTAAGTGACTTGCCCAAGGTCATATAGCTAGTACATGTATCAAGTGTCTGACGCCGGATTTGAACTCAGGTCCTCCTGACTCCAGGGCCGGTGCTCTACTCACTGTGCCACCTAGCTGCCCCATGTTACATTATTATAATGTGTGTATTCCCTCCATTAGTGAAGACCACAATTCATACATTCATCTCCTCTATGAACCATGTCCATGCCCTATACAGACACATAATATTTCCTTATTAAATTGAATGCAATCAAATCTGTAATGGTTCCAAATTTCTTAGTGCTTCAAGTTGGACCTCTGTAGGCATGTGTAGCTTTCAGGCCATACACAATGTAGCTCGACGCCCTCTATCCCACTTACATTTGATCCCCTATCCTCTAATTTGAATTTCTAGTTTCTTGTTTCTCACACACACACACACACACACACACACACATCATGGCTCAGTCCAAATTCTGTGCCTGTTCTAATGTTATCCCCCCAGACTGGAATTTTCTCCATATAAATCCTACCCTTCCTCAAAGTCCCACCTCCTAAATCAAGCTTTCACCAATTACTTCAGCCCCTACCAGTCTCTCGGCAGTGGTTACAGCTTGGGACACACCAACTCCATCCACTTTGACAAACATTTATTAAGCGCCTAGGATGTTCGAGGCACTGCTCTAAGCAAAGCAATGATGAAACAAAGACCAAAGCAGTCCATTCTAAATCTGTTAGAACAGAGGCTCCTTGCAACAGGGATTGTTTCATTCGTTGTTTTTGCATGGCCGGTGCCAAGTCCGGTGATTGGAACACAGACAATGCTTAACAAATACTTGTTAACAAATTGTTTCATGGATTGATTCTGTGGGGGAATACGTTTTTAAATTGCCATTTTCCACATGCAACTCTTGCTTTCCTGAACTATATTGCAAACTTCCTGAAGGCAGGGGCTCCGACACCTCCTTCTCCTTCATACCCCAAACATGGTCTGACAGAGGGTGGTCGGGAAATACTTGGCAACTGACTAGTCAGAGGTTTGTGAGCAAAATATGCCAGTCATCTCCACTTCCAAACCCTTTCACCTAGTTTTCCTTCAAACCATTTTTTCTCTTTGCATGTCTCTTCCCTTAAGATGTGCCCTTTGGGCTATTTGCTTGTTTTTTCAAGCTTCAAAAGGAATGAAAAACAAAACAAACCACACAATCAGAGCCTCTGCCCTTCCTGTTTTGGGTCATCCCATGTTCACCTCTGATTCATGTGTCTTCGGTCTTTTTTGTTTTTTTCTTTGCCTGTCCTCCCTTTCTTTCTCCTGTCTCTGCTGCCACCCTGCCTCTCTCTCTCTCTCTCTCTCTCTCTCTGCTCTGGTCTTGCCTTTCCTCTATTCTCTGCCCAACAATACCCCAGGCCCATCCCTACCCTGTACCCTACCCTACCCAGCCCAAAAGAATGGCTTTGTGAGATATACCAGAAAGACAGCCCCTTATCCATCGCAGGAGGAAATTACCTCTGCAAAAGTGGGGCTCCTCCAGCAATGAGAGAGAATCTTTTACTGATCAGACCTAAAAATCTTGGGGAGGGAGAGAGAACATGACTGAACCAGCAAGTGAAATGTCTGAAAGAAGAGGCTGTTTTTCCTCACAACTAAACAGACACCTCTCTCTTCCTCTCCAGGGTTGTCTCCTGCTTACATCTTCATCTCAGGTACCTGGGCTACTCAGATAATGGCTCAATTACTACCCTACTAAAAATTAAAGTTTACAATATTTCAGCCCAAGCCCCAAACTGAGCAAAGATGTCCCAGTGCTTAGAGAAGAACCTATGAAACCCTATCTCCATTCCCCAGGGATCGATGGACTCTCTGTACACCTGGCCAGCATGATGCTTGACGCCCTCCTGAAACAAGTACAGCATATGCTTCAGTACTTCACTTGGATCAGTAACCTCCTTGATGTGGGGACTCCATCATGACCATCCATGCCTTCTCATCCAGTCTGGTTCTTGTCCTGGTCTTCTCAAAAAATCTTCTGTTTAGGATTCACCCAGTGTTCAGTAGGCCATCCACTGGGTTGCTTTTGTGTTTGTGTATGTTTTTTTAAACACATCCTGTGGGTAGGGTGCCAACCAGTAGAACCCTGGGGTTGTTCATCTATCCTCTTACTACCTGACTCACCTATTTTTCCTTCTCATCAGACATTTCCTGGATGATACCTTTTATGCCACTTCTTACACACAATAACTAATAGTCTGCTAATGTTTGCCATGTTTTTCTCCAGTGCCCTTCAGGTCAGAACTGGGAGTGTTCCATGATCCATTGTCATAAGCCATCACTGGGAGAATATCAGTGTTAAAAAGATGAAGTTTTGTGTCAGGAATCAACTTGGGATCCCCAAAAGCAATTTCCCAAAGGCAATCTAATTCACCCTCCTCTTCCTCTCCAATTTTGGGCTCATTAGCCATCTCCAGTGCCTATCTAAGATAGATAGATGTCCTGCTGGACTAGCTTGATGGGCTGTCCATCTAATTCACAGAATAATCAGGATAATAGGCATCCTTTATCTATTTTTGTCCTATATGGATCATCAAGCAGACCTCCTTTGAGGAATCAGGTCTCTCATTGAGGACATCGCACAGTACCCTGAGATTTGATTCAATCAACACAATGACATCTGCAAACAGAAGCATTTGGAGGAGCTTACAATCTATAATCAGCCAAGTCACTTAACACAATTTGCCTCAGTTTCCTCATCTGTAAAATGAGCTGAAGAAGGAAAAGACAAACCATTTCATTATCTTTGCCAAGAAAATTCCAAATGGGGTCACAGAGTCGGGCATGACTGAAATGACTGAACAGCCACTACAAAAAAACAATCTATAGTGAGTCAATCCTTCCATTTGGACTGGGCAAGAAAGATAACCTCCAACAGCTTGGTTAAAGCAATATGTCTTCCTGTTTTAGGTCTCACTTGACAATGATGAGGGTTAGTGATGAATTGTGATTTTTAGAAGATGACCGTAGCTAGAAAGGTGAAAGATGGGCCTCAAAGAACCAAGAGCTCTTTTGTAGTTTTGTTTCACAGGCTGCCATAGCCAAAGACTTCATCTCTTAGTAGCCAAGGCAGTAGTGAAAAGCTTTGCTGGTCTGGTCCTCAGACAGTGGACTCAGTCTGTCACTGGATCCAGGCTCAACACCTGCCCTTTGAGAACCTAGGGTCACCTACTATGTTAAATCATCAGTGCAGGACTGGTGGAGGAAATCCAGTGTACAAAGGATAAATGAATAGAGGGAGCCTTTGTTTTCTAAATGGATTCTTCCTAAAACTTTTCAAAGCACTCACTACAGTGGTCCATTTGTATGGCACATTTTAACTTTTGCATGAAATTATCTCCCTTTTGACCACAAAGAAACTAATTCTGATCTGTCAACTACTCTACCTACTTTGAAAGTTACTTGATCAAGGTCACACAGCTAATCCAAGACCAGAAGCCAAGACTACTATGGGATTTAGGGGTAGAAGAAACTTTAGAGAACATCTAGTCTAATCCGTCTATTTGAGAGGAAATGAAGGCCCAGAGAGGGGAAGGCTTCCTGTGGCCAATACATTAGTGTATTCAAAATATGGATCAATTACCCCTCCAAAATTTAAATAAATAAAACTGGTTTACACTCAACTTTTTTTTTTTTTAGCATAAAATGAGGCAAGTCTGTATAACAGCAAAGGTCAGTAATTCTCTAGTATTTTGATCTACTCTGGGTGTCCTTGCAGTCTGGAGTGGCATGAGCAGACAAAGCATCACTCCACTGCCCAACCAGATGTCTCTTGGTAAGCTGGAAAAAGCACTGAATGTAAGAATCAGATAATCAGGTTGGAGTCTTGACTCCAACTTAATAGCTGAGTGACCTTGGTCAAATTATTTTCCTTCTCTAAGCCTCAGTTTTCTTTCTGTAAAATGAGAATACTACTTGCATTCTTTGCCTCAAAGTTTTGTTATGAAAAAAAAAAGTATAACCAATTGTCAGGGAGAGATATTGTGAAGGTTTAGGTAAAAAAAGTATAACCAATTGTCAGGGAGAGATATTGTGAAGGTTTAGGTATGTGTTTGACTAGAGGACCTCTCAGGTACCTTCCAATCTGAGATTCGGTGATTCTAAGAAGTGACTCACCCAAAGTTACATAGATGAAATTAGGACCCAGATTACTAAGCCGAGTTTCTGCAAGAGACTGTGTTTTTCTCTACTTAAGCTAGACTTTCTACTAAAAAGCATATTTTGTCCCGATCGACTACAAGTGCTTTCTAAAGTGACCCAACGCAGGGATTAGGGAATCTCAGAATTTTTCTACATGTTCCACAAGTAAAATTGCTTGATTCTTACCTCCAGGCAGATCACTGACCCCTGATGCTCTTTAAACACCTTCAGTGGCTCCCCAGTCACAAGGTTCCAAGTTCGAATGGTGGAGTCGGTGCTGCCTGTGAAGAGCTCCTGGTTGAGTTCATCCAGGGCCAGGCACAAGACAGCTCCCGTGTGGCCCCTCAAGGTCTGGTAGCAACAACCGCTGGACACCCACCAAACTTTAGCTGTGCCATCCGTGCTGCCTGTCACCAGGAAGTCTCCGCTGACCTTCTCCCCCTGCTCTGAGGATGCATCTGGGATGTCCTTGGAGGAGTAGTGAGCTAAGGTCAGCACACAATTCCGGTGACCCCGAAACTCCTGGATTTGCCGTTCCTTGTCCACGCTCCAGCAGCGGGCCGTTCGGTCATAGGAGCCACTGAAGAGGTAGTCTTTGGCAACTAGGATCCTATTGGTGACAAATCTGGGGTCAAAGACTAGCCCAAAGTTCAGTTCCCCAGCCAGGCTATAAAGAGTCTCAAGACTATCGCCAAGTTTGACAAACTGATGTCCCCCCCCCAATTCCTACCTCCCCAAATCCCACGGCATGTTTGGAGGGTAAGACCTTTTACCATATCTTGCTAAGAAAATTTTAAGTAATTTTATAATTATCAGGAACTAAGTGTTAATGAGTAAATGAAAAAGATTTCCTCTCTCTCCACCCCTAGAGACAGAACAACATTTTGTTGCAGTAAATGGATTATATTGGAAGCCAGGCATCCTGATGAAGACACAATGAAGTAAGAAACTTGGACTCAGTGGAGAGAGAAACTTCAGAAAATGAGCTCAGTTGAGCCAAGAGAAGGTCATTTGGAAGTAAAGAGAACACCAAATGATCTCCCTATCTTTAAAATTTTCATAACCTCTCTTTTGTCCTTAGGATCACAGATTTAGAGCTGGAAGAAATCCTTGAGGTCATCTAATCCAGCCTTTTCATTTTATAGGTGAGGAAGTTAAGGATTCCCGAGATAAAGCTACCAGTCCAAGGTCAAACAGGTATAAGGGGAGAGCTAGGTTTCAAACCCAGATCCTCTGGTGCCAAATCCAGTTGCAGGGGGAGGGGTGGGTTTCCGCTACACCAGATTCCATAATCTGGTTTGAATCATACTTGAGCATTTAATAGTATTATTCCACCATTAGACTGTCAGGTTCTTGAGGGCAGGAGTTATATCTTCTTTCATTTCTATAGGGTCTTTAGGGTCTTGCTTAGAGATTGCCCAAAACAGCAGGTACATTAAAAAACACACTTGTTGGATTGAACACACTGTGACCAAGGAGTGAGATGCTTGTTAGCTTTCTCTTGCATATTTTGTATCACTTTGTATTATTGCTAATTAGGTCATCCGGTTAGATACTTCCTATTATATTTAAGATGTGCCTGAGAGTTTTGTTATTGAGACAATTTACTATAAGGACAGAAGCGGAAGATAAGGGACTTACTGAATTCTCTCCCCAGGCTGGTGACACAGAAGGGAAACCAAACCTTTAAGAAGTTTAGAGGAGCAGTTATAATGATGATGGTAACTAATGTTTACAGAGTGTTTGAAGGTTTCCCAAACATTTTTGTGTACATTACCATTTGATCCTCACAGCGATCCATGACATAAATACAAGGATTATTACCTCCACTTTACAGATGTGGAAACTGAGGCATAGATCAGTTAAATGACTTGCCCTAATAACAGCTGTAGCAGGATACAGCTATGAACTGCTTCACTCATCTCGATTAATTTAATACATCTTGGCAAAATTTATTAAGCAACTATGTGCAGAGCACCACACTAGGCACTGTGGAAGACACAAAGTTGAAATAAAACATGATCCCTGTCCTCATTAGAGCCTATAGTCTAGTAGGGGGAGGAGGCACACACATAACATTAAGCTAGCTTTTATATAGTGCCTTAAGGTTTGCAAGATGCATTACTAATATTATCTCATTATATACTCACAACAACCCTAAGAGGCAGGTGCTATTTTACATTTTTACATTACATACATATTTTCTCCCTGTTTTACAGCTAAGGAAACCGAGGCAAACAAAAAAGTTAAGTGACTTGGAAGGGTGGTCCACACAGATAAGTGTCTGAGGCTGGATTTGAGCTCAGGTCTTCTAGACTCTTCCACAGAGGACAATTCCAGTCCATTAAAATCATATTTATTGGGACCCCACTAATTTGCAATCTGTGACTATAAGTTAAAATTAGCCTTTGTACTAATTGTAATTCAGTTGTAAGCTCCTTAAGGGCAAATACTGTCCTTTGCCTCTCTCTGCACCCCTGGAGCTTAGCACAGTGGCCTGCACATAGAGAATGCTTAATATTTGCTGATTGATTGGTTACAGAAAATGAATTTTAAACCGACTAAAAGCAGAAATCAGTTTTGAAGGGGATGCTGGACTCCCTCCAGAAATGTAATCATTCCCTATTACTCAGGCACTCCCTTTCATGCACAAACCATGTACTGATTACAAGTGAGTCTTATCCAGGCAGCAACACAGGCCAGACAGGGTGTTCCCATTACTGAATGTACCACTTTGGATCTCAGTTTCTCACCTACAAAACAAGGGAGTTTGACTAGATGACTAGATGCATGACGTCAAACTCAAATAGAAACCAGAGCCCCTAAGCAGTACAAGCAGGCCACATGTTGACTTAGTTCTAAAATGTAATATCTATATCATATTGTATTTTTATTTATTTTATTAAATATTTCCCAATTACAACTTAATCTGGTTTGAGCCACACTTAAGAATGTTGGGGGCTGGAGTGTGGTAGGCCACATATGACTTCCGGGCCTCCACATTTGACACCTCTGGACGAGGTGAGCACCATGAGAACAGTAAACTCATCATTAGGAAATATCCTGCAAGACCCCATCTGCCTTGGTACTCACACTTCATCAGTACCCTCTGCCCCTCTGAGTGGAGGGTGGAGCCATGAACTCCTCAACCTCCATTTAAGGACAGACATCTCTGAGACATCTCATTTCCTACCCAACAGCACTCATTTTGGAATTCTTTGACTTCTTCACCACGTCCCAGCACCAGGTACCTCTCTCCACCCTTTCATTAGACTGTAAGCTCCTTGAGGTCAGGGACTGCCTTTTTTGTATTTGTATCCCCATCCTAGCACTTAGCACGGTACCTGGCACACATTAGACGCTTAATAAAATATATTGACTATCCATCTTTGGGAGTGCTCCATGCCAGCAAAGGCTGAAAGCAGGATTCATCTGGCAGAGAAGTGAGTGGGACCAGTGCTATGTGGGGACTGAGGCTGCACTCCAGACCTCCTCTGTCATACACTATAGCTCTTCATCCTGAAACCTCACTCCAGTCTTGGGATTCACACAGCAGATGTATCCTCCACCCCGGTCTGCCTCTCCCTCAGACTGGATGGCTCCTCCCAGAACCTCCATTTAAAGAGGGTGCCCAAGCCAGTGTTGTCTCCTTCCTCTCTAGGCTGCTCCAGACTTCCTCTATTATGCTCCTATGCTGGGTACCTCTGTCTACCTTCCAACCTGCCAGCTTCCTTGCACATGTCTTTCCCAATTAGAATGTAAACTTTTGATAGCAGGAACTGTCTTTCTTTCTACTTGTATTTGTATTCCTAGTGCCTAGCAAATAGTAAGTGCTTAATAAATGCTTGTTGACCGACTGATCTCTGAGATCCTTTCTAATTCTAAATCCTTGTGAAAATAACAAAATGATATTTAAAAAAATATTCTCTGATTTCAGACCTCTCACTCAGCTGGCCTTCCCTCAAAGTCATTGGAATTAAAGACATTGTACTAGGTGTCAGTTGTTAGATGAAGCTGCCTTTATTAAGGCTGTTTTAATGATCTGTGATATCTAGGGTATTCTGAGACAGGCAGAGAGAAGATATGTCTGGAGACAATGATCACCGGGATTAAGAGGAAAAGGCCTCATCAGAACTCTGAGAATCAAGACTGCTTGAGCGGTTGACTGTCCAGTGATCCCACCACCATCCAGCACACTCCTTCCTAGTGCACCCAGAGGCAAGCTCAGATGTCCTGAGTCAGCTATTCTGTAACAGCCAGAGTCCGATACTCCATCTCTTTTTTTCGTTGCTCCTTCCATATTAGCACATTGTATGTGGGAGGCCTTAGCAATTAGGCAACACTCCCAACCATAATGGCTATATGCAAAGGGGTGGGGAAGGAAGCTCTTCAAGAAGCCTCCTAATGCTGAGAGTTCTCAGATCTATATACTCTCAGAGACTCAAGCCTAAAGGCATATCTAAAACACACCTTCTCCAAGAGCCCTGTCTCTCCTTCAATGCTGTAGTGCACACCACACTTAAGACTGGCTTCCAGCTACTGTTTCCTTCATAGACCTACCCTCTGCTTACTTCCCAACATCTTTAAATTCCTCCTGGCAGATTACAAATAGCTCAATTTCCTTTCTAGCTATTCCAGCAACAGGGGGCCATTGCCATTCATCCTGATCCATATGTGGCCACTGGACCCAGATGGCTCCAGAGGAGAAAGTGAGGCTGGTGACTTTGCACAGCCCTCCCTCATTTAAATTCCATTCACTTGCATGTCATGGCATCACCTTCCTGATGTCATGGTCCTCTTTGAAAAGAAGGGACAAACAACTACATCCCAGCAACAACAAGGGATGGGAAGTGCAGTGCATAAGCCGCTGGACCTGGAGCCAGGAAGACCTGAGTTCAAGCCTGGCCTCCGTCACTTACTAGCTGTGGGATCATTCACCACTCTCAGCTTTAGTTTCCCTCTCTGTAAAATGGGACAATAATAACAACCATTTCCCAGGGTTGTTGTGAGGACTGGATGAGATAATATTTGTAAAGTACTTTGCAAACCTTGAAGCGCTATATAAATGCTGGATATTATGCTAAATGTCTGACTTCCCCTTAGTTCCATAGGTCCATGAGTTCCAAACACCATGAGCCTCAAAAGCTCTCCAAACAGCTCTGAAATACATGTACTTTATTAGTTCCACAACTCCATCTTGGGCATTTGAGATCTGGTTATATAGTTGTTCAAATGTCAACTCAGAAGCATTGGTCTATGATGATGTCAATTAAAAAAAAGGAAGAAAATTCCATTTCCAAAAACTTAAAAATGACAACTGATGATTTCTGAGACTAATTATCTGCGTTGCTTTTTAGAGGGCTAACAGTGGGCATGCTGTGACATATTAAATGAAAACCAGCATTGGAGGCAACATTGTCAAAGTTGATCAGCTGAGAATGTGACCTTCTTAAAGCTCTGTCCAAATGTGTTTTTCTAATTTCCATATATCTTACACTTTCTTGCATCTGTTCCACAAAGGAAGTCCATTTATTTGTTCATTTGTTTATTGTTGATTCATTAATAGGCAGTGTCCTCTAATATCTTAAAAAAAAAAAAAAGGACCAGACTAGGAGACCTGGGTTCTTCCAGTCTCTCACTACCACCTAGCTGTGTGGATTTGAGTAAGTCATTTAATCTCTTAAGCCAGAAACATTTTTTAAGTACCTACTATGTGCCAGGCACTGTGCTAAGTGCTGGGGATACAGAGAAAGGTAAAAGACAGTCCTTGCTCTTAAGGAGCACACAGTCTAGCCAGGGAGACAACATGCAAACAATATCAAATCAGGTGGACTAAGTGGCCTCTGAGGTCCCTTGGGTACATGATACCCAGTAGTTCCCATGGGTGTCTGTTTTCCATCTAAACTCCCCTCCAGTTAGGTCGCTCTGTTCACTGTTTCACGAAAAGGCTACGTTCATTCCTAATTTTTTTTGTTTTTTGTTTTTTTGTTTTGGGTTTTTTTTTTTTTGGCTTGGGGAAGGCAGGGCAATTGGGGTTAAGTAATTTGCCCAAGGTTACAGAGCTAGTAAGTGTGTCAAGTGTCTGAGGTTGCATCTGAACTCAGGTCCTCCTGACTCCAGGGCTGGTGCTCCACTCACTGCGCCACCTAGCTGCTCCATTCCTAACTTTTTTTAAAAACATTTTTCCATCTTCAATAACTGTGAGAACCGCCACCTCCTCCAGGCAGCCTCTAGTGTGATTCTCCTAGCCTTCTCTTCTCCCTTCTCTGAATTCCTATAGCACTTATCATAGTCCGCTTTCATTTGTCACTGAATGTTTTGCAATAATAGCTCACACTTACATGGGGCTGTATAGATTATAAAGCATTCTCCTTGCAACAACCCTGGGAAGAAGGTGGTACAAGACGCATTGTTCCCATTTCACAGACGAGGCTCTAAGAGTTTAAATGATCTGTTAGCGATCATGGCATTTTAGGATAACAGGATCAGAGCTCTAGGGCTGGAAGGGACCATAGAGGCCATCTAGTCCAGCGCCTTCATTTTACAGATAAGGAAACTGAGGCCCAGAGAGGTTAAGTGACTTGCTTAAGATCACACGGCTAGGAAGGGCCTGAAATGGGACTTAGAACCAAGCGTCCTGATTCTAAGTCCTGCGCTCTCATTATTGTCATGCTACAAACTTCTGAAGGCAAAAATTCAGTTTTATATGATTTCCACACCTTCCTCACAGCACCTAGCACAGGGCCAGGCAGCTCCTTGGCCACTAGTAAGTACCCACTGACTTTAACTGAATGGTGAAGGCCTTTCAGACTGCCCTGAAAACCAGCTAGCAGGCCTGAATTCAGCTAGGAAAAGAAAACTTCAAACATCTTGGACTGGGGGATATTTTCAACAATTAACCAGGGAAAGGATTTTTTTTCTTCAATTCGTAGTTCCATCTTTAGAACAGACAACTCCCACTTCTCTCTCCCTCCTCCTTCAATCCCCTCCCCGCCACCCCCCAGCTAAGCATCAGTTATCAATTAAGCCATTTCCTCTGGAATTCTGTTCTCACCAGTGGGAGTGCTGGGCTTTCAGTTCCTCTCCCATCCTTCACCCAGAAGCAAAGTCAGATGTCCGAAGGAGAACATGGGACCGAAGGAGGGCATCCGCCCCCGTGCCAAAGGCTAAATGAGCCATCTAACAAGACTGCCTCAATCTGAGACCCTGCCCACTCCAGCCCCCGGCCACCTTCCTCTTCTCTGACCTGCCAGGGTTTGGCTGATGCTCAGCCTGGTAATGAATGCCACAACAATGGGAAAGACAAGTTACCTCGGTCCTAAAAATGATGCCTCATATTGAGGTTATGATTTAAGACAAAGTTCTTCACAACTACCATAGGAGGTGGGTAGGGCACATATTATCCCTATTTTATAGATAGGGAACCTGAGGTTCGGAGAAGTGACTGTGACTTACTCCAGGTTAGAGAATGAGTCAAGTGCCAGAACTGTTATTCAAATCTGGGTGTCATGACTTCTGGTCCAGTAATTTTTCCACTATACTACGTCATGCTTTATTATTATTAAATTTTTGCATATATGTATGCCTTATCTCCCCAACTAGACTGAAGGGTGGTGTGATCATGGAATTTAGAGCTGGAAAAAGACCTTTAGAAATCATTTACTCCACCCTCATTCGATAAATCAAAACAGAGGCCTGGAAAGATGAATTGACCATTTCAAGTTCAAACAAGTAATAAGTAGCAAAGCTGAATTTGAAAAGCAAAACTGAGGTCCCCAGACTCTAAATACGATGTTCTTTCCACTCCTCTGAGGGCAGGAACCTTGTCTTCTATGTCTTTATCTAAAACAAGGTAAGCTTCCTAAGGGTAGGGACTGTTTTTTTCTTTGCCTGCCGCCTAATACATAGTACCTCACACAGCACCAGCACTTAATAAATATTTGTTGAATTGACTTGTATTTCCCACAGTGTCCAGCATATTTTATTATACACACAGCAGGCACCTTTTGGGAGACCCATAATTGTTCAATTGTTGGGAGTCAGCAGTCACAGAATTATGGTATCAGTCAAACAAACCTGTTTACAATTGACGTGTGTCCTCGGTAAATAGCCAAACATTGTCCAGTCGCCACGTCCCACTTTCTGATGGTGTGATCGGCACTACAGGTGAAGGCAGCTTCATTTTCCAACTGGCAGAAAGTGATATAGCTTTCGTGTCCTTCGGAGAAAAGGAAGAATCGGGTGAGAGGTGTGAGGATCATTGACTATCATTTTTCCTTAAAAAAAAAAAAAAAAAGTGAAAAAGAAGCCATCAGGAAAAGGATAGTGGTAGTGCTGGTGAAGGGAGTGACATTTTAGGAAAAAACAACCCATAGTTGACTATGTTTTAACACAGGGGCTCATGATGGATCCCTTGGAGGGACTCCCTTCCCCCAGGAAACTAAGGTGGCCCTCTCTTCCTCCTCTTGGGACAGAGTTCTTTTCTTATTCCCTCACAGCATTCACATTCACATTCTCTCTCTCTCTTTCTCCCCTCTCCTCTCTCTCCCTTTTTTTTCCCCTTCCTCCCTAAGTCAAAAGCACCCACAGTCATTTGTCAGCACCCATTGGTAGCACTCTTGACTAGAGAAATTGCCAAGCGTTTCCTTACCAGGTTAAGGTGTGTCCAAACCAGATAGCAGCTTGCACCTGGAGGGTATGGCCCTGGCTACAGGACCACAAACTCGAGGAGCATAGAATCAATGACTCCCAGCATCTTAATAGTTAGAGCCTTGGAGATTGGGGAGGGAGCTGAGGCCTAAATAAGTGATGTGACTTGTCCAAGGTCGCACAGGTAGTTTGGGACAGAGCCAGAATCTCTGGATTTCTCTTCAGGATGTCTTTCCACCATACAATGATGAATAAAAAAATCTGCCAGTGATCAAAGTATGTCTACACATACAGTTCGTGGACAAAATATTTCCATTTTTTACTGAATTTTTCTCTTTTCATCTGGATGCCTGACATCACCCAGACAGGGTCTTAGAACCTCCAGGGTCCAATTTCAAGCCGCCTGACACATTTTCCCTGAGTTTCAGCTCAGTTGCTCTTGGAAACACTTAATGTCCTGGATTCTGAGAGAAGAAAACTTTAGGAAAAAATTTTTTTTTTTAAAAAAGAAATGCTCGAATCTTCTTGGACAGCAGATACCAGGCCTCTAAGAAAACAGTGTTTGCAGGAATTAAGTAAACATGTTGAGAAAACCCTACAGATTAAATTTCCCTTAAAATACACACAGGATTAAAAGTTGAGGGCAAAATGTGTTTAGCAAAAATGCAGCTCAGGGTTTTTTTTGTTTGTTTTTGTTTTTTTTTCCACCAGCCTCAATGCATTTGCAAAATACTTCAAGACTGTCAACAAATCCTTCCTGAGACCGGATCTGTCCCCTGTGCTCCCTCTCCCCGACCCCCACAGCTCAGCGATCAGACAGTCCCTGAATACCAACAGAGAAGAGACAGCAGCAACTTTTTAACACTGTAATGGTGCTTCTCATTAACTGTTTCACAGGAAATACTGAGTGAGAGGAGAATGGAAAGGAATAAAGCACAATCTGCAAACTGGGGCAGTGCAAGCCCTCATACCAGTGTGGCAACTGGGAATGAAGTCAGAGCCCTCACTTTCACATCCTAGCTCTGATACTTAGTACCTATGTGACCCTGGTCAAGTCACCTCTCTGGGCTTCGTTTCTTCAGTTATAAAATGAGGAAGGTGGATTAGCTGACAGGCAAAGGTTGCCTCCTTGTGGTGCACGCAGTCAAAGAGTACTGGATTGGAGGCAGAGACTCCTACCTATCACTTCCCACCTGTATGTAAAACCTTGGGCAAGTCTCATCTCCTCTTTGGTTGACAAAACCTCTTCTCCAAAGTAAGGGGCTTAGGGCAGATGGCCTCAAGGGTCTCTTACAGTTCTAGATCTATGAACTATAGATCTAGACCAATTCTTGGAGGACAAAGACCACCTAGGTCCTCATCTTGATTTTGCACGATCACATCTTACCCTCTCATTAACTCTATTAAACTAGTTTGAATTCATTTTTATTGGGGTCCTCCTCTCCTTCTCCCCAGTAAGCAAACTCTCCAGGTTGTAAAGCAAAGCTCTTCCTCCCAACCCTGTTCCCCCTGCTCCTCAACGATGGTCGGTCCATCTGGAGTTGAACCCTGTGGCTTATTTTCTTTGATGAAGCCACCCCAGCCCCCACATCTGAAAACAGAACCAGCAATGACTCATGGTTTTGAGGGCTTCATCAACAATAAACAAATCCCACAGTGATTAGGAAGATCTTCTAGAAAGCACACTGGGGAAGCTTTTCGGTGGGATCTTTGGCTGTGCTAGGGCTTTGCAGAGTATCATTTAGAAGGGCATCCTCCATCAGGATCCAAGCCCCCTGAGCTATACTACTACAGTCCTAACATAATGACGACATAACACACTGAAGGCATTAAACCAGGGAGAAGAGAAAACAATCGGGCACAGAACCCAGCCACAAAACTGTGTGCACCTTAGAGGGGAGAGGGGATTATGAGATTTCAAGTTGAAGAAGTTTTCAGGGATCATCTAGTCCAATCTCATTTTACTAAAAAAAGAAACTGAGGCAGCATGGGGTTGTGTGATTAGATGACTGTCCAAGGTCACTCAGAGTTAATTAGCAGAGCAAGGACTCAAAGTCAGATGTTCTGAGCCCTAGTCCATCCAGTGTTCTTTTCACTAGACCAGCACAGAGACTAAGAGGGCAGGTCTTGTATCTTTAGAGGCCTACAAATCCGTAAATGTCAAATCGAAAAATAAATGCCATTGAAGGTTTGGAAAATGCACGTAAAAGGTGGTGACTGATCATATCACTGCTCGGCAGTTGGGTTAAAGGTAGGACTGATTAAGTACAAATCAATCCTTACTTCTTTTTCTTAGCTGCTTTGGAAAGTAAGTTGGTGAAGGAGGCCAAATTGATACAGTGTGAGAATTGTTTCCTTAAATATAAACAACTCGAGTGAAAACATCACTACAGTATGACAAGGAAGATTTTTGAAATTTTGTTTGGTTTTGGGCAAGTTTTAAAGAAAATTATGTTTGCCAAAGGCAAGTTTTTTCTAAGGGGGTGGGGAGGGAGAGACAGAAAAGTGGGTCATCCTAATAGGGTGGGATAGAGAAGATTCCATAGATTGTAGGACTCGGAGGTTGAGAGAGGTGCTGTACCCACATCGGCGAGGCATAATGCTAAAGTAACTACTTTATTTTAAACAAATGTAATTCCCCATACACTGTGTTACCTTGGACAAATTAATTTGTTTGCCTCAGTTTCCTCAACTGTAAAATGAGAAAAATAATAATACCCCCTTCTTAGGGTTGTTATGAGGATCAAATGCAATCACATTTGTAAAGAGCTTAACACAGTGTCTAGCACCTTGTAGGCACTATTTAAATATCATTATTATTGCTTAGCCCAATGATTTTGCCAACTGTTAAAAAAAAAACGGTCGAAGCTCCTCTTTTGGTCAGAGCCTATGACTTCTGAATATCCCCAATCAATCAGCAAGCATTTATTAGGTACTTACTATGTGCTGCTAATGGCTAACTGCAGGCCACAGGGATACAAAGACTAGAATGAAACAGATTCTGCCTTCAAAGATCTTATATTCTATCTATATGAAACACATATAATACATAAATATATTATATAATATACTATATATAACATGTTATATATAATACATAACACACACATATAACATGTATATATAATATATATCACATTACACGTTATATGTAATACGTAAACATATATAAATGCATGAAATACATACAACATAAATTTATGGGAGAAGAGAATCATATTTGAGCAGACTGGAGCTTGAGTAGAGTTTTAATGGAAACAAGGGATTTGAAGAGATGGAGATAAAGGAGGAGTGTCTTCCAGGCTTAGGGAACAGCCAGATGAAAGGACTGTAAGTTTCTTGCGGTAATGGACCATGTTTGCACTTTGTGTTGCCCATACTCAGTCCACATGTAGTATGTATTCGATAACAATCTGTTGATTATTGAAAAAATTCAGGTAGGAGAGCACAGACATTCCTGAAAATAGACTAAGCACAGTTCATCTATCATATATCTATCTCAGAACTCAACTCACTGAATCACAGGAGAATTGAAAGCACCATCCAGGGTGGCCATCTAGAGTCCACGGCTTCTTAAACCCATACGGGATCAAGACCCACATTTTAAGAAGTGCTGAAGGGGTCTTGAACGGAAAAAGTTTAAGAAGCCCTGAACCAACATAAGACATTGTCACAATAACAGAAGCAACAAATGGCCTTCCCTGATTAACTCTACTGTGACATTATTCACTCCTCCGTTCTATCTTTTCATCCTGTTTGCATTCTATTGTGCTTCATTATTATTTGGCACTTGTTAAGTTTTTATTTTAAGTGTTAAGTCCTTTCACATCTTCACGAATTGACTATCTTGGAAGCTCTATAACAAAGATCATGTGTGTTGCATCCTCCAATGATGCCTAGTACAGTGCTCTGCAGAAGCAGGAGCTTGAGAAATGTTGTTGACAGGCATTTTTAAAAAAAATCACATGAACTTGTGGTGGGAGAGAAGCATTGAGGCTAAAAGGCTTTCTTGACAAGGTTATCATTATATTTTCTTCCTCTTTATTGTCTTCTTCCTGCCCCTCTGTCACCCCAGAAGTGTTCTCACTCCCCACAATCCCCCAACATGGAGGTTGCCTCTTCTAGGGCTCTGACAACTCTTCTTTGGGTGGTGGAATGGCTCAGCATCAGCTCTCAGACCAGGACACCCGGGACCTCCACTGTATTATTGGCCACAGAAAATAACCTGGAGTTGGGTGTTGATGAAAGAGTAACCTGGCAACTGGGATCTCTAAGTTCTTACTGGAATCTAGTCTGAAATATGGGTTCTTCAAGTGAAAAGTTCATATAGGGGCTTTTTTTCCCCAAAAACATTTTAATAACTATATTTCAATTGATTTCCTTTGTAATCCTATAATTTTGCTTTGTGCACTTAACACCATTATTTTGAGGAGCCTAGATTGCCAAAGGAGCCCATGACCTTCAAAAGATCAAGAACCCCTGTTCTTGTGAAAAGCCTAAATTGGCTCAGTTGGGTGTAATCCCAATTACTGGGAAGATGGAGGCCGGTAATCTCTTGAATTTGAGAGTTTTGAGCTTCAGTGAGCTAAGCTGATTAGCCGTCTGTACTAACGTGGCAAGTTCCAGCAATGGGGAGTAGTGAGAGTGCTTTGCCAGGTTGCCCAAGAAGGCAACTTGGCGAAGGTCAGAAATGGAGCAGTCCAAGCTTCTGGGTGGAACAGAGTGAGACCAGGCCTATGAGTAGTCCCTGTAATTTCAGCATGAGTAAGATAGGGAGACCCAGATTAAGCAAAAATTAGACTGCTCCTCAGCCGACAGGTGCAAAGGACCATAGATTTAGGTCTGGAAGAGACTTTAGGGGATCACCTAGTCTAAATCATCTCACTTTACAGATAAAGGGACTGAGGCTCAAAGGGTAAAGTCAATTACTCAAGGTCCCAAGGCAATAAATAGCAAAGTCAAGATTTGAACCCAAATCCTCTGACTAAATCCAGTTCTCTGTCCTGAAAGCTGTTGCTAAGCCCTTCTGGCTTGTAGCAAGAGCTTAGGCTCTGACAGAATGGTCAGGGCTACTACAGGAGTGTCATTGGAGAGAGAGCACTCACATCAATGACCTCATGAGTTGTATGAACCGCACTGCCTGGCACTGCCACATGGCCCCTTCTTTACTGACCAAATCATCTCCTACAGTTTGCAATATGGATTTTAAGAGGGTAAAATCCTCTCATTTTTTAAATGGGCAGACAAAGAGGCCTAAAGTTTTCTCTGAATTGATCTCACCTGTTGGAGGGAGGTAGCATGAACTCTTTTGGGATGGGGGAAGGAAGAGACCCATTTGGCAAAGTCCCCATCTGCTTACTCCCTTACTCATTGGCTCAATACAAGTGTGCCCCACTCCGTGACAATTCAACCTACCCACCCTTGAACCAACAAATCAGATCAATCAGGTGGCAGTTCACTCTGCAATATTGAAGTTATCCTTTGTATCTGGAGAAGCCTTCCCTTCTTGTGTTTTCATCAACCTCAGTACATACAGACCATTCTTCTAGAGATTACAGAGATGAGAAAAGCAAATGGAACTTAATAGTTGCTTCTATATTCTTGGTTGCTTTTTTTTTGGGTAAAAGTTACTTTTCTGATCTCTTTTCTTCTTTCAGGATCTTACCCTCTTTTTCCCTTCCAAGTTGAGCTCAAGCATCCACCTCCTATATAAATCTTTTCCTGATCTCCCTAGCTGTTAGTGCTCCACCCATGAAATTACTTTGTGTGTGCTTTCTATATACTTTGCATTTACTTAAGTTAGCAGGGGTTGGATTGGAGTATAAACCTGGATCTCCTGTACCCAGGACATTTCTGGTGAAACTAGTCATAGTTGAAGAATTTGGGTACTTTGGAATGAAAAAACAATACCTTTACTGGCCTCTAAGAAAGAAGAGCTGCTGACTCAAAGGGATCTTTAAAAGGGAGTAACCCACCCTCTGACTTCGTTTCCCCTGGCAGATTCATGTTAGGGTATTCAAAACCCTTTCTAGAGAGTGAGGGGGCATAGAATTCCTTTTTCCCTCATCCTAGCGGCTTATTAGCTCCAGGCCATGTGAAAGTTAGAACTGGGGTTCAGCCAGATAAGCTTTAGCCCAGATCTCTGACTGCCTCTTTTGCTTTGTATTTCTTTGATAAATCCAGGGTGAATGGACGGTGATCCCAAGATGTATCTCGTGGAGCAATCTTATGAGAGAGATCCCGGGTTCCTTGGTCAGAGCTATCTGGCAGTCAGTTGGATTACTTAAGGTTTTATTATTATTACTGTACATATTTATATTTGGTATATACTTACATGTACAGATTATCTCCCCTAACAGAATTATTAGAGGAGATTATATTCCCCTCCCCCAATAGGAGGGGAATATAATAAGGAATTCCCCAATAAGGAATAAAACTTACTCTCTTATTCCTGAGGGCAAGAGTATGGTTTCATCTTCATCTCTGTATCTCCAGGGTCTCACTCAATACCTGGCATACAGTAAGCATTTAATAAATGCTTACTGATTGCTCGATTTACAGAAGTATTCACAATCTTTTCACAGTAAATCTCCTGAGCACAGAATAGCTAACATCTATATAGCATTTCGTAAGGTTTGCAAAGTGCTTTCTCATTTGAAATATGACCAATTTTACCAAACAAATATGATTTCTATAAAACTTCTCAGCAGCATATCTATAAGAAGGTGAGACACAGCTGAATTCTTTTTATAACGAGGAGTTTCTGCATCAGAGAGGATAACCACCACCAGAGGGAGGAGATTAACCCCTGACCTGCCTTGACGAAAGAAAGACACAGACCTGGAAGGAATTGTTTGGACAGTACAAGGTCAAGTGCAAAATGCTTTTTAAGTGGACTTTGCAAACTGCATTGTGTCTTATTTTCAATACCAGGCTCCTGGGATATTATAATAGTTACTGTTATACGTTACTGTATCCTATTCTGAGTCTCAGTCGATATAGTCTTTGTATTTAGTATTTCTTTTTTATGGAAGAAATACACTGCTGTCCCATACCTCACTCATATTGTACGTTGAAGACCCTTCTATTACCCTCTTTTGAGAACCCCTAGGCATGAGTCAAACATGAGCTTCAATTCATTTTCCCCTGGGGGACTGGGGTCAGGGTGTAAAGAGCCAAAGAGTGTGAGAAAAGGAGCCTAATCCCTCTCAACAGAAGTGAAGTTCCCACAGGTTTGATCCTGTTCTCTATACATGGATTGAGAACAGAGGCTGGAAGAGCAGTGGGCCCGGCAACAGTTCTCAATTTTGTAATTATGTCTAACGTATTGTTTTCCCCAGTAGGACGCAAATTCGTTGAGGGAAGGGACTTTTATTTTTGTCTTTTTTTATCCCTAGTGGCTAATATAGTAGTTAGCACATGGTAAGTACTTAATAAATGCTTTTTGATTAAATGACTAATATAGAAATGTTTTACATGATTGCACATGTATAACCTATATCAGATTGCTTACCACATGGGAGGGAGGGGAGAAAGGCATAGAATTTGGAACTCAAAGCTTAAAAAAAACCCAAATGTTAAAAATTGTTTTTACATGTAATGGGGGAAAAATAAAAAATTCTTAAAAATGCTTTTTGATTAATGCTTAATTTATAGGATTCCTAGTGGGGTCCTTTTTCATAGAGAATCTCCTAAATACATTTGAAATATCTAATTTGCAAAAACCCCCAACAACTTGATTTCAGTATACTTTGTTTTTATAACCACCTTCTCCCAAAGAGATCAAAGGGCAATAGGAGCTTATCCAAGTCTCCAGTTGTCTGATTCTAGATCCATACAGTCAGGAACTCCCCACTCATCCTTTGATTTCTTTACTACCTTCTCCATTTCTTCCCCACTGTTTTCATGGGCAGTTATTCACATGACTCATAGCTGGTCTCAACACTTTTTTTTTGTTTGTTTGTTTTTGGCAGGGCAATTGGGATTAAGTGACTTGCCCAAGGTCACACAGCTAGTACATGTGTTAAGTGTCTGAGGCTGAATTTGAACTCAAGTCCACTCCAGGGCTGGTGCTCTACTCACTGCGCCACCTAGCTGCCCCTCTCAACACTTTCTACTCTTTGTTACAGGTAGCCTATAAAAGGGGCAGGCTCTCTGACCCTCAGCATTCTAGAGTGGTAAGCATTTCACCAAATTAAATGCTCAGGGGAAGACAATGTATCAGAAATTACCAATTCTCCTGCCTTGAGAATCACAGATCAAGTAATATGTATTTATCAAGTACTCACGATGTGCCCTGAAACCTGATGGGACAGCTCTAATACCCATTCTGGAGGGATCTGATGTGTCCACCACTGGTGGTTCCCCACCTCAGGTGACACCCGAGGGCAGCTTCCTTTCTGTGATTCCTGACTCTCTCCTTAGTAGGCAGCTACAAAAATAACAGAGCACATTGTCCTTGATCTCAAGGAGGTATGTTATTTTAAGAAAAAAGGTTAGCTCTTTCTTCCCAGTAAGCAGCCACTGATTCACATCCACCCTTCCAGGTGATGAAAATTTAGCTATTTCCCTCCTGCTGAGCACTTAACTTCAATTTCCCCTTGAAATCCCAACTATCAAGAAGAAAAATTTTGAGAGGGAAAGAGTAGCCATTTTTCACTCTTATACATGAAACTTTCCTGTTGAGTAGGATCTGTCCTCAAATCGAGGGCACTAAGGGGCTCAGGAGCAAAGATATCTTCCTGAGAATGAAGTGTAAATAGATTAAAGCTGGAGAAGCCAGGTGGAAGCAGCAGCAGTCAGGAATGGGGAGCAGAGGATGATGAAGAAGGGACTAGAGATGGCTGTGGGCAATGGAAGGAGAAAAAAATGGGCCCAGTCTGAGAACCAATGCATTGGAGTCTTCAAAGGGGCACTCTGGGGAATGGCAATACCAGACTGGGCTGTGCCAAGTAGTATCATCACCTATAAGAATGTTACCATTTGCTTTTATGAGAATATACATACAAAATGGGTGCAAAATCACGATTATTAAAAATGATGTAGAATCTAGAAAATATTTCAACTTTAAGGAGAGAGACTGGGCTTCACTCAAATCAGGACCTTCTGGGGTTTAAAGCTTACAGTGAATCACAGTTCTCTTTTGGCCACAGATAAGCAGCTGTTTTTTTTGTTTTTTTCATTTGTAGAAAAGTCTTAGCAAATATCAGATAAGTCAAAGTTAATTTCTATTAGGCTGTGCATTCATTAAAGTATTTTTTTTTCTTTACCAAAAGAGGGAATATGATACAAGGAAAAGAGCACAGGTAATGGTAGATGATTATTAGCTTTTGGCAAGTCATTTAATGTCCCTGGGCCTTGGTTTTCTCATATGCAAGATGAAGGGGTTGGACTCATTGGCCTCTGAGGTCTCTCTAGATCTACGATTTAATGATCCTTCTTCATAATGTCTATAAATTTAGGGGTAGGAAGATATGGAGTGGTAAGATAGCACAGAATAAAAAATGTAAACTACCTAAAGATAACCTTTGGAGCCAAAACTCTCCAAAAGAGGGCAGTAGGAAAACAAGTAGAAGAGTAGGCTCAATAAATAGGAATCGGTAGAGAGAGTTCCTTACCTGGAAGATGGTTTTTTAAAAAGCCACAAAACAGATAAAACCTGTGCACACCCTCAGTAACTGACCTTACTGGTAAGCTTGGCTTAAAATCACAGAATCATGGGATATCAAAGCTGGAAATGATTTGCCTAGTGTCACATAGCTGGTTACTGGCAGGGTCAGGACTACACCTCATAAGCTCAGTCCTTATCAAATTGCAGTTTGCTGATAAATGGTCTACATGGGCCTCCCTCCCCGTTACCTAGCCTCCCGCATGGGTCATATCCATTCCATATAGCCTTCCTTATCTCCCAGAAGGACAGGAGACTTGGCTTCCTGTCCAAAATGGCTGAGGCTCCTTCTGTGTGTTCATATAGCTGTGGCCCCGTTTTAAAAACACCTTGTGGTACGGGAAAGCTGGAAGGTCCTACTGTTATCCCAGTCTGTGGGGGGAAGGGGCGACGACACTATCTACAGAGCACTAGAGGCTGGAGAGGAGAGGGAAGAGGGAAAGACAGGATAAGATGCCATGTGGCACCTTCTGGGAGGCCAGAAGGGTCCTAGACTGGGGAGGAGCAAGGAGACCGTCTGGAGCGCGCTCTCTACCTTGGAAGTGTCCGTGACATTGGCTGTCATCAGTGCTCCAGAGACGCGCGGTGCCATCCTCGCTGCCCGTCAGCAGCCGCCGGCCGTCAGGGCTCAGGCTGAGCCAGTTGATGCCTCCTCTATGATCTGTGCAGACCCTCAAGGCGGAGCCATTGCCCCCCATTCTACCACGCTAAGGGAGGGGCTCCCCAGCCAAAGGAAGGCAGGTTCCTCCAGAAACTGCCTTCAGACATCACCTTAGGAATTACACCCCAAGAGCCTGCAAGAGGTATTCATGTGTACGTGAGAGCAGAAACAACACCTTCCCAGCCCTGCAGAAGCGCCCCCGTTCCTGACAAGAGCAGACCTCCTAATCTAGTCCCTCTTATCTGCACACTTCTTACCCTCCAAAAAACAACTCAAGAGAAGGAGTCAACCCAACGGTTGAGTACAGCCATCAAAACCGGCCACAGAAAAACGAGATTTCACCTCCTCACCCTCCTTCTCTGCCCCTCACACTAGTTCCTAGGTCTAGGACTGGAATTCATTGCCTGGAGAATAACCAAATCCCCTTCCCCCACTCCCAGCTCACTATACCTCTCCCTCCTTTTTACCCAGGAGGAATTCCCTCCAGAGGACTTATTCCCTGTTGGGGATGAGCCCCCCACCCCTCCCGATTTTAGTTGAACCCACTGTCTGTCACGCTTCCAGCGCTACCAAAGCCCTAACCTTCGACCAGAGGGTTTCCATCTCAGGACCGTAAGGCGTCTCGTGAGAGAGGTGACTGACTCAAACTCCCCACCTCCCCTCTCCCCCTCCAGCCACTCCGTCCGCCCCAAGGCACACCTAAAACTCAAACCAAACAGGAGGCTTCCAGCCTCATCCCAAGGTGCAGCAACTCACGGACCTGCCTAGAGTCCATACTGGGTTGAGGGGGGTCTTTTCTTTTAAACTTCCCCAAGCCCTACTCCTCGCTCAACACACAATTACCCGTTGTGGAGGGCAATAGAACAATAAAGTGCAAGCTGGCTCCTCCTAGGAGACCACCCCTCAACCTGTCCCCTCCCACTTTTCCGGGACTGCTTCCCCACCCCTATCCCTTACTTCCTAGCTTCCTCCCTCCCGTGGTTCTCAGTCTCCCTAGAGAACCTAACTCCTCCCTACTCCCTCCTCTTCCCCTGGCGCCAGCCTTAACTCACCTTTGCCCGGGACCCCCAATCGCTCCCTCCTTCTTCGCTCCTTTCTACGCTCTCTCCTTCCCTCTCCGCCCCCTCCCCTCCCCCGAAGAAGGCTCCACGTGGAAACTTTCCCCAACAGCTCCGACCCTTCCAGGCCACTCCAGCCCAGGCTCCACGCAGCGCCCCCACCCCCTCACCTTCCCCAAAGGCTGGGAGGAGAAAGGAAGACTGAAGGGGGGGACGGTCCTCCTGTCCCTGGGGAGGGGGAGAATTTCACCCCTCCAAAGGCAGTTAAACTGATTGAAATCTAGCCACACCCCCTCCTGCCCTAGGGAGTCAGGGGAAGGGGACGGGCAGCCTCGGATTAGGCAACACACACACACAAATTCGCACATATACTTGACTGCGATACATCCAGACTAGAGGTATTACTGGGGAGGCGGGGAACAGGAGACGAAAAGGTTATCTTTAGGATTAAATCCTAAATTCGCTTCCATAGTGAAATTGACACCCTCTTCCTCCCCCCAAACAAGGCATAAATCCCGAATGGTGAAGTACAGTCCCTCCAAGACGTAGTTTTCTCACAGCTTGGGGCTACATACTATGTGAACCCATTGGGGTGGAGGGAGGGAGGGAGTCAGCTGCTAGTTGGCTGTATGATCTTGGGCAAATCGCTGCATATTTCTGAGTCTATCTCTAACACTAGGAGTTTGGACTAGTTCAGCGGTTCTCAAAGTTTTTGGTCTGAGGACCTCTTACATTCTTCAAAACTGTTGACACTCCGCCCCCTCCAATAGAGTTTCTGTGGATTATATTTTTCTGTATTTACTGCATTAGAAATTAATCCAGGGGTCCCTGGACCACTCTTTGAGAACCGCTGGTCTTGGTGATCTCCACGGCGCTTCCCGCCCCCAGCACAGACTGGCTGTTAAACTTCTGCTTTCCAGGGAGGACTTGTGGCGCTTACTTCAGTCACGGGAAGAGCAGAGCAGTACCTAAGACTGGGTTACCAATGTAGGCATACAGGCTCTTCTTGGAGCTCTGGGCACCCAGGTCTTTTGTTAGAACTTCCCCCACCCCCCGTGGCTGCTGCTCCTGCTCCTCCTCCTCCTCCCTTCCTCCCTCCCTCTACTCCCCTCCCCCCCAAGGCTTCAAGCTCCATATGATCTGCCCGCTGAGGTCTCTGCAGGAATCCCAAAACCCGGCCACTTGAACCCTCTCCCAGAGCTTCTTTCCGCTGTTTCTTATTAATGCAGCGGTTCAGGAGCTCAGCTCAGTGCATCAACTCAGCAGACAAGGGAGGATGGAGGAAGGGGGAGGGGAGCAGCGAGTGGATAGGTGGGGAGGAGTTGACCCTCTAGCCTCAGGATCCCTCTAGGTCCTAAAGGTAGCAAGATTCCCCAAATCCTTTCTAGATCTTGCCAAAAATCTAGAAAGTAGAGAAAGGCTTAATGACTCAGTCAAACTGCCGGGCTAACTTCTCTCTCATAGAGAAGGTGTCCATACCCCCTCTCAAGATGATCCTGTGACAAGGTCCCATTGGGCACTGAAGCTAACTTGGCACATAAAGACCTCGAAAGGAAAGAGAAATTACTCAAAAAGTCTTTATCCCTTACTAAGTGAGCCAAGAGGGGGTAGGATTTGAACTCAGCCTTGTGGGAGTCTACATATTGTTGGTGAGATAAGAGTAACTCTCCACTCCATCATTTATATAGGGTCACCTTTCCCCTCCTTTCCATTCTTCTTGCCATCACTCTAATAGAGGATCTATTTACCTCTTGGCCAGATCAGTGCCTTCTGACTTCCTTGATTTCCTTCTATCCTTTCCCATACCATGATTTTTTTTTTTTAGTACCCACCATGCCTTAAAAGGTATCACCTGGCGAAATTCTTCTCCCTTCCTTTGAGGACTAGATCAGGTGCCTCATTCTCCATGAATGCTTTCCTGATTCTTCCAGATATGTGTTCCTTTTTCAAATCTCTCATACCAAATATTGTTTGAACATCTTTACACTTATGGTCATTTGTATATGTGTCTTATTCCTACCCTACCCCCACTAAATTGTAAACTCCAAGATAGATGGCAGGAGGTTGGCTTTGCTTCATCATTTTACTCTATATTCAGGTTCTATGGATTTAATACACATTGAGCTGAACTGAATTAACACTAGAATGATGAGAATCTAAAGAATACTTCAGAGCACCAGACAAATGTTTGCAGCAATTGACAAGAACATGAGTGGAAGAAGGAAGGATACAAGACATCTGCATGATAAAAAAAAAAAAAACAACATTGACCTGGAAGTCAGAAAGCCTTGTTTGTCTCATCCTAATGACTAAACTAGCTTCAAAACTGAGCAGGTAACTTCTCTCTTGACTTTAGTTCCCCCATTTGTCAAATGACCAGATGGGGCTAGAAACTAGATGGTCTTGCAATTCAGAACTACGGCCAAAGGGCTATAAAACTGTGCATACCCTTTGACCCAGCAACGGCACTTCTAGGTCTGTATCTCAAAGAGATCATACAAATGGGAAAAGGACCCACATGTACAAAAATACTTACAGCAGCTCTTTTTGTGTTGGCCAAGAATTAGAAATTAAGGGGATTCCCATCAATTGGGGAATGGTTGAACAAGTTGTGGTCTATGAATGTAATGGAATACATTAATAAGAAATGATGAGCAGGTAGACTTCAGAAAAACCTGGAAAGATTTACATGAACTGATGCTGAGTGAAGTGAGAAGAAGAACCAGGAGGACATTGTATATAGTAACAGCAACATTGGGTGATGACCAGCTTTGATAGACTTAGCTCTTCTTAACAATGCAAGGATCTAAGAAAGTTCCAAAAGACTCATGACGGAAAATGCTATCTTCATCCAGAGAAAGAACTATGGAGTCTGAATGCAGATCAAAGCACACTATTTTCTCTCTCTCTTTTTTAAAAAAATTTCTTCTTTCTTGTGGTTTTCCCCTTTGGTTCTAATTTTTCTTTACAACATGATTGATGTGAAAATATGTTTAATATGAATGTATATGTAGAGCCTATATCAGATTGCACATTGTCTTGGGGAGAGGAGGGAAGGGGAGAAAATTTAGAACTCAAAATCTTACAGAAGTGAATGTTGAAAACCAAAAATAATTAGTTAATTTTAAAAAAGAGAAACTAGATGATTGTCAGGATCCCTTCCAGATCTAAAACGAATTCTAGACTAAACTAAACAAAAACTTTAGAACTGTAGGTGCTTGTAGTGTCCTAGAAAGAGTCTGGAAAGACCAAGGTTCAGATCCTGACTCCAACACCTAGTTGTGTGACCATGGCCACTTAACATTTCTGAACCCCAGAGATAATCATAAAATGTTTAGCCCAGTGCCTAGCTGTAATGGCAGCCACACTGGCATATCCAGGATGGCTGCTAGTACATGTTCTCTTATCTGCTTTACTAGGAAAGCAACTTAAAAGGGGTCAATGATCTTCTTTAATTACATAGAAAAAAATACAAAGAAAAATAAAGACCAACAGACAGGGCTCTACTGCCTGAATCAAAGCTTTACATCCACCACTGAATCAAGAGAGCCTTCACCTCTGCGAAGTCAGGGGACTCCGAACATGTGGCCACTCAAGAGTTTTGACCAGGGAATCACAACATCTTTCTCATAAGTGAGCCCCCAAAGCAAAAGCTCACCTTTCAGAATATATACTCTTTAGGCTCAGTGCCTAATTAGAAATTAACAAAAGGTATGTAAGCCTTCCTACAAGCAAGCAAGCTTTCCTTAATGGGCTCCACATGAGGTCTCTTGATGGTCAGGGAAGATCTTGTTCCCCATTGACCTTACACTAGCTCATAGTAGATGCTTAATAAATATTTTTCTTCCTTCCTCTTTTCCTCCTTCCTTCTTTCCTTTTTTTCTTTCCTTCCCTTTCTCCCTTCCTCCCTCCCTCAATTTCCTCATCTGTAAAAGGGGCATAACAAATAGGCCTAGTCAGGCAAAACAAATTCCCCCAATGGCTGCACAGATGAAAGCTACGTCTCATTCTGTACCCTAAATCCATCACTTCTCTGTAATGAATAGCACGTTTCATCATCAGTGCTCTGGAATTATAAATGGTCTTTCTATGGATCATAGTTCTAACTGCTTTCAAAGTTTACAGCGATGTTATTGTATGACCTGTTCTGGGTTCTGCTCATTTCCTTCTTTGACAGTTTATAAAAGTGCTCAAAATTGCTCATTTTTATGATATTGATCTTATAGTATAAATTTTTTCTGCTCACTTTCTTCTACGTCAGTTCATGTGTCTTTCCGTACATTTTTAAACCATCTATTCTTTCAGCTCTTACAATTCAATAGGACTCCATGTATATGTATATGTACATATATATCTGTCTATCTATCTATATCACTTATTCAACTATTCTTTGTGGACATCCTCTTGGTTTCCAGTTTTTTGTTTCCACAAAAAGACACAAAAATAAATATTTTCTCACATAAAATTACTTTTCCCTAAAACAATTTGGAGCTGGTTAAGAAACAGAGAGAATGGAACACATTAGCTATTCAACATGCAGAAGCAAATTTATCTAATACCCTAGTATCCGACAAATACAAAGACAGAAGCTATTGTGGTAAGGACTCACTATTTGACAAAAACTGCCGGGAAAACTGGACAGCAATATGGAAGAAATTAGATTTAGACCAACACCTCATATCGTATACAAAGAAAGTTCCAAATGGGAACTTGACCTAAATATAAAAGGTAACATCATAAACAAATTAGAGAAAGCTGGAAAAAAATATCTATCAGATCGATGGATAAGAGAAAAGTTTGTGAGAAAACAAGGGATAGAGAGGATCACAGGAGATCAAATAGATAATTTTGATTACATAAAATTGAAAAATTTTATGCACAAATGAATCTAATAAAGCTAAAATTAAAAGGGAAACAATTAACTGGGTTGTTTTTTTTACAGTAAGTTTCCCTGATGAAGGTCTGATTTCTAAGATAGATAAGGAATTGATGCAAATTTATAAGAAAAACACCCATTTCCCAATCAGTATCTAAGGACATGAACAGAAAGTTCTCAAGGAAAAAGATTCAGGCTATCTATAACTATAGGAAAAATGCTCCACTACCAAGTATTGAAATGCAAACTAAAGCAATTCTGAGATTCCACTTCATACCCATCAGGGTAGCAAAGATGACAAAAAAGGAAAAAGATAAATATTGGGGGAACTGGGGGAAATCAGTCACACTAATGCAGTTTGATGGACCTGTGAAAGGGTATGATCATTTAGGAAAGCAATTTAAAATAATACACAAAAGTTAGACACAAAACAGTGCATGCTATTTGACCCAGCAATACCCCTGTCAAGCCTAGACCCAAAGAGATCAAAGAAAGAGAAACTGGCCCCCATTCAACATCAGTACTCCTTTCCTTCAGACCTAGCCCATCACCCAACCCCCTACCCCCAGTCACACACACGTACAGTGATGTCCCTCAGAGCAGATCACTGAGGAGCTCACTGTAGGTCCAGGCAAGGCCACTTCCGCTTTCCTTAACATCCGTCTCCCCTGCAGTGCTGTTGGAGCTATGGGCATGGTTAAGGGCTGCTGCTTATTACCACGGAACGGTGGGATAAGGCCAGGGGCAGGATGTGCTGGCAGAGATAGCAGAAGCATCCAGCGATTTGCTGAGTGGATCATGGAGCAGAAGCCTGAAACTCTGGTTGTCCTGCCTGGCCAGAGTGTGGAGGAGGGAGTGCTGAGGAGGAGCAGGTTAGGGATTAAGGATTAGAATTCTCTGGTGTTAATTTTGTTACCTTGTCAGATTTCCTGGTGTCTTGGGCTGGAGAAACAGCTGCGACTATTCTACCTCCTGTGAATAATTCTTATTTGGAGGAGTTTAGAGAGTTTGTGAGGTTTGGAGAAAATATTCAGTCCTTTATCTTGCTGGTCACATGACCTACTCACTGCTTCCCTTTCTATCCACTGACCATCTTTTTAATTATCCTTTCCAGAATTTTTCCAGTAATCAAAGTCAAGTTCTCTGGCCTATAGTTTGCAGACTCTGTTCCCTTCCCTTTTTTGAAAATTGAGACTTTAGGGGCAGCTAAGTGGTGAAGTGGAGAGAGCACCAGCCCTGGAATCAGGACAACCTGAGTTCAAATCCAGCCACAGACACTTGCTAGCTACGCGACCCTGGGCAAGTCACTTAACCTGAATTGTCTCTAAAAAAAGAAAAGAAAATTGGGATTTTTGCCTTTCTCCATTTTTGTGGTGGTACCTCTCCCATTTCCCACAATCTTTCAAGTATAACTGACTGATTAGGGCTCTGCAATTATATCTTTTGGTTTTTTTAGGGGGACCCAAGGATATAGTGCATCTGAGCCAGGTGCATTGAATTTATATCTGTAGTACCTGTCACCCCAAACTTGTTGTAAAGATCTCTTTGAAAAATGCAGACAAAGACTCTTTGCAAAACCTTACAATGCTGTGTGAATTTTTGCCATTGTTGAGTCTCTGAGTATAGAATCAAGTGCTTAACTCTGGGGATGATGATAAGGCTGCTGAAACTGAGGAAAGGAGAGATCAGGGTCCCACCAAGGACGAGCCAAGTCAGTCTAGTCAGCATTATGTTACGTGTTCTACAGCTTGAATCTTTCCTATGTGGCAGAACAGCGGCCAGCCTATAGGTCACCCTCTTTATTGACATTATCTGAGGCTTCAGGACCTCTCCTGTGACTTCCACATCAGCCCCACGATTCTCCTTCCATCCCTTCTCTTATCTCCTCAATTCCATTTCCTATTAGCTAAGTAAGAACAGCAACTTACTCATGCCAGTATCCTTGAGTAGGCCGTTAGTATAGGAAGTGAGAGGTGAGGCGGTGTGGTGTGGTGTGCTGTGATACAGAGGTATCAAACTCAAATAGAAACGGGACCACTAAGCCATAGGAAAGATTCCTACAGAAAGCACGTCAACTTAGAAGACCACATACTAACATTAGATTTGTACTATTTTATTTTTATTTATTTTGTTAAATATTTCCCAGTTACAGTTTAATCTGGCTCTGGCAGCCCTAGAGAGTGTTGCAGGCCCTTGGGAATCATGCTTGACACTTCTGGTGTAAGTGGATAGAGAGCCTGGCTGTGGGCCAGGAAGAGCTGGGTTCAAGTCTTGACAATTGACTATGACCACTGGTTATATGACCCTGGGCGATCTCAGCCAGTGCTCTAGGAAACTCTCCAAGATTGCTTGGTGCCTGGTCCCCAGATCTTCCTTACCGCCCCCTCAAGGTCTTCACTATGGCCCTGAGAAGGTGAGGGCAGATTCTGACAGATTTCTTTGTGTCACAGCAATGATAATTGAATAACTGTAATTTGACCCATTCCTCTTTGTGTTTTTCTAAGCTGAAGTTAGAGCAGTTGGGTTTTTAGCTTGTCTTGACCAATGCTGTCGATACTTGATCCTGGTGGGATCCCGTATTAGAGTTTCTTGTGTACAAGCATGTGTTTGCAAGATTGTTCACTATGTATAGCCACATGACTTTGAAGGTCATAAGAGCCATTGAAGCTCTTAACGCATGGTCAGAAATTTGCTTTGGCAGCTGTATGGAGGGTGGACCAGAGAGAGCAGAAGCTGGAAACGGGGATACCAGTTGAGAGACTATGGCAGTAGACAGGCTAGAGCCATGATGGCTTGGACTAGGGCGGTTATGGTGTGAGTAGAGAGAAGAGGACGGATAGAAAAGATGTTGTGAAGGTCAAATCGATAAGACTTGGAGATCGATTGAACACATTGGGTCTAGTGATTCTACCAGTCCTGACTCTACTTAACTCTAATGTCATCCTCCATCTTTTACACAAGGATAGCATGAGACACTCTGCCAGATGCCATGCTTAAATACAGGTGTGCAATATCCTTGATATATTATATATATACAGACAGATATGAAGATATACTTATGTACGTATAGATGTGCCAAATGTGAGAGAGGTCTATATATATATGTATACATACATATGTATGGAGATAGATGTCTATGTATGCATCCATACATATCCAGGCATAAATCTATGTATGTATATATACATGGAGATATATGTCTATGTGTGTAGAGAAATACAGACATATGGAGATGTATGTATACACACAGAGATATATCTCCATGCGTATGCATGTATGCATACATAGATACATCTTTACATATATCCATCTATCATCTATCTATCTATCTATCTATCTATCTATCTATCTATCTATCTATCTATCCATCTATCCATATTTGTCATATCCAGAGAGGTATTTCTCTGACCTCCCAATCTAGTAACCCTGTCAGCCAAAAGAAAGGGTATTAGTCTGGTATGACCCTGTCTTGATTAAACCTCTCCTCACTCTTAAAATGCTCACATACCATCCCTTTAATAATACATTCTAGATTTTTACTAGAAATTAGAAGTCAAGCTGACAGAGCTAGAGTTTTAGGATGCAAGCTCTTCCTTTTTGAGGACATTCCCAAATGGGAAATTCATTCACCTCCTCTCCTTTGGAATATCCACCAGCCTTTTCTTTTACCTGAAGTATACTAAGGATGTACATACACTCTCTCACCACCTGTTCTCTCCTGTTTCCCTCCCTACCACGCCACTGAAATTTATGTGAAATTCTAATGAGCAGATTAAATGGCCCTTTCACAGTCTTCTTCCTTTTTGACCTGTCTGCAGCACTTGCTACTACACAGAACGGGGTGTGATGGGGTGGGGGAAAAGGGTCAGGTGTTCAATATGGAAACCAAAGTTCACGTTCTTGTAGAGGCATGACCTAGCTATGTGACTATGAACAAATTGTCTGAGGCTCCATTTTCCTCATTTGCAGAATGGGGGTAATAACATTTGCTTTGTCAGAGTTGTTGCTTTTGTGCTCTTACAAACCTTAATGTGTCACACAAATGTGCGTTATCATTGGTGCCGCTGATCTCCTTCTGGAGATTTGCTTTCCTTCTCTGATTTGAGAGGCTGCATTGCCCTTAGTTTGCTGACTTCCACATCATACTTCCCATTGTCTTATTCCTCCAAGAATCTGGCCCTGCCCGTAGCCTCTCATCCCAGGAATGGGTCAACTTGTGGTTTGCCTAGATCTGGGAAATGTGACAGGGTGGGAAGGGATAGGCTTTCAGAGAACAAAAGAAATAGAATTGAATTCCCACAATAGCTGGCAAGCATTCCAGACAGTGTTCTATGTAGAGAACAGGGTGTGAAACACCACCCCCCCCCCAAGCTGGCTAGGAATACTGCCCCCCATGCCAACTCAGCCAAGGAAGGTTTCAAGTCTATGTTCCTTAAATAAAAGGTTGGCTGCCCTGTGGCAGAGTGTTTGGTCACTTATGTAGGATTGTTTCAGGGTCTGCAAGGTTTCTCTACCTTCTTTCTACCTATGTCCTTCCTTCTCCTACTTCTCGATGCCTGAATAAGGAACAAAACCCTTTATTCCACAATGAGAAAAAGGGCATAAAATGCGTTTGCACCTGGGAGAGAGAAGGCCTCAAGTTAAATTCATACTGAAGTATAAATAATATCAGTGAGAAAAGAACCTCTCTCTGCTACCTCTGACACTCCACTTTCACTTCAGTCTGAATTAAGGTGAATTATTTCTCTTCCCAGCACCTTGGCAGCTTCCTTAAATTTTTTCAACTTTTTTTTCAATATTTCATTGAATCATGGAGTTTAAAGAGGCTCTTCTACCTTTTTTCTTGTTTTCCTAATCTTCATTTTCCTTTTGGATACCTGGGCTGTGTCATGACACCTGGAGCTATCTTAGGAAAGCATTAGAACTGAGGTGGGGGGGAGGGGTAGGCTTGAAGCTGCTCCCAGTGCAGGCACCTGTGAGTCATCTGAAAGATGGACAACCCTCCCCAAATGCTGAAGCTCCAAGGCCCTGAACTAGCTTGTCTTGTAAGTTATTTCTGTATATGTCTTATCCTCTTACTGGAAAGCAAGTCCCTTGAGGATAGGGGTTGTTTCTGTTTTGGAAGTCATATCCCTGGCTGTCTGCACACAGTAGACACTCAAGAAATATGTGGCAAATTGAATCAAATATAAGGAGAAATTAAAAATTAACCCTAAAACTCCAATGGTTGCATTTCAGACACAAGGGAATTTTATATTACTCATTTCTGAATGTATGCCTTCCCATTGAACCCTTCTTTATAATAATTATTTCAAAGGAGATTTTTTTTTTTAAAAAGGCAGTTCAGTAAAAATCAACTAACAAGTCAGTTGCATTTGACAATGCATGTGATATTCCATGCCCATAGTCTCACACTCACACTTTTTCTCAACTCATCTCTAGTTCAAAGCTTGGTCATGTTACATAATATTCAATTTAGTCGTAGTGTCCTTTTCATTTACATTGTTACAGTGATTGTGTATATCATTTTACTAGGTCTGTTTACTCCACTCTGCATCAGCTCATATAAGTCTTCTCATGCTTCTCTGAATTAGAGGAAGGTTTTTATGGTGGGGTTAGACACAGGACTCAAAGGATTAACGGGCTGGTAAAGGAGAAGACTTATAACAATATATGCTAGTATCATTTGTCCTTCCTTCACTGAACCCTACAGAAAAAGGAATGGAGTCTTAACTGGAGGAAGAGCAGGGAGGGATGGAGAAGAGAAAGGATTAAGCATCTGTTTTGCTCATAGCAGGCACTTAATAAATGTTCATTAAATTGAATTGAACCCTGCTCCAGGCAAATCTATGAGATATCTGAGCCTTGAAGCCTAGGATTCCAGTTTAATGTCTTCATTTTACCAAAAGGAAAAAGAAGACACTGAAACACAGAGGCATGAAGTAAATTGCCCAGGTTGACACAGGTAGTAAGGGGCACATCAAGGATTTAAACCTAGGTTTTCTTACTTTAGATACAGTATTCCCTCCACTACACCACCTTGAGTTTTAGCTCATAGTGTAGAGAAAAGAACTCTGACCTTATTGGCAGAGATCTAGATTTGACTCCCAATTCCACCATGTAGTGGGTGTGAAATGCACAGCATAGGCGCCAAACTGATTTACTATTACATATACCAACTAGTGTAATAGAAACACTAAATCAGACTTTTATTCATCAGTGTATGCAATCACTCTTTATTAATCATTAGCATGCAATTATCTATTCAATAATACAAACATTAAGCCCTCTAGGGATAAAACACCAACTAGAGACCTAAAGGTGCTGGTATGCATGTCTTGTACTAGTGCCCAGCCAGGAGCTGTGTATCTCCCTCTGAGGTGGCATTCTGGTAATCACACTACTTTTCAGAGAATATGTGGATAGCTACCCAGAAGCAAAGTGATAGCTGGCAAATTTTTATGATTCTGGCTAAGGAGTTATTTACTAAATTTGGGAAGTATATATGTCATTAGTGGTTATTTACCAAAGTTGAGGGATTCACACATCATTGCCAAATTATACACAAGAACTTATTTTATTACCCCCAAATCCCTTACATGCCAATTAATTAATAAAAAATATGGAGGATTAAAACAAAATGGAGCTGATTGTGCTAAGTAATATTCTTATTTCAGGATGTCTGACTTTGGGCAGATTATTCCCATTTAGGTCCTTGGTTTCCTGATCTATAAAATAAAAGGGGTTACACTAAGTGATCACTGAGGTCCTTTCTGGTTCTGATAAAATGTTAAACTCCTCATGTATAAGGACCTGTCCCAACTCAAAAAAAATTAAGAAGAAAAGGTAAAAGTAAAAAACGAAGAACTAACAATAACAAAAAATTATAAAAGAAACAGAGAGGAAAACCCCCCAGACTTCCCTCTTCAGAGGGGAAGTTTACTCCTAAATGAGCTCCCACGGTGTGTGAGGCTCCCACAATAAGAACTTAGGATTTGAAGTCAATTGGAAGATGAGAAAATAAACTATGCTAGACAAATATTCCTCCAATGGATTCCTGAAATACACAAAGGGTAATCAAAAATAGAGATTAAGACAAGTTGGGGTAGATAGGAAATCAGCCACTTCTCTTTTAGTGAAAATTTGTTTCCCCTCCAAAAATGAAAAAGGATTTAAATTTCTAGATCATCGAGTAACTCTATCCCTATAGAACTAGAGGCCATAAGGATTCCAGATTAGCTGTGTAGATTCATGAAATAATAGAGTATGCAGACTAGATCTATTTTTTAAAGAATAAAACAAATATAGATGATCACCAAGGATACAAGGAATTTCCCCAAAAAAGATCAGGATGAGGTTAATTGGAAGTCAATACCTCATAATACCTCACATCCTAGATGAGTCCCTAAAATGACTCAAGACCCCCCAGGAAGCCTTTGGATTCATACAAAACAAGTTCTGTCCTGGAGGCTAATGCCAAGAGGGTAATTTTCTTTTCTTGGCTCATTGTCCCCACCTGGAGTGATTCCAAGCAAATTTCTTAATCTACTCAAGGAATAGCTCATATCTAAGTTTCCCCAAATGTGTGTACAAGGGTCTCCAGCTCCCATGCAAGAACTCAAAATGGCAGATGCAAATTAGGTATGGGACAGTCTTTCTCTTTCCCTATAGGAAAAAAAAGGGAAAGGGACTCGCACCATTCATAAAATGATAGAAAAATATATGAAGTAGTGAAAAGGAGTCATTAGTTCCCCCAAAAGGGAAGTAAAGTTGGGGTTGCTACTGGAGTAATCCTGTGATATCCCTACAGGTTCCTTTTTCCCCATAGAATCCTATCCAGTCCCCACCAGGACTCATATTGCCACCATATGGCTCAGGCTCTCCCTCAGAAAGTAAACAATACTTTAGGGGCCGACTAACAATCAATCCCCCTCCTATCAAACCTGTACATCTGAATGACTCATTGGCTTTGCTCTCCAAATAGGACCCTGATGATGCTCTTCTTTCTCCAAGGGGCACACTGCATAAATAAAGCCTCTTCTCTCTTTCTGCAAGGCCCACCCTCCAAACTCTCAAACCTTGAATTATCCTCCTGGATACTCCCTCTCAGGCTAAGAAGGCATTCATTTTTCTATTTCCAATGCATGCTTCTGCAGGACACCTCTCAATGCCTAGGCTGTTAGCAACCCATGAGCAGGGAAAGTCCACTCTTAGGATATGTCCTCTCAGGTTGAATATGAGCATATGTAACTCTTCCATGTGCTTCTGCAGGAACTCTGGCAGTGCCTTAGCTGCTGCCATCACTTAGGCTGGCAAAAACCCACCTTCAGGAACTAGGAACTCTAGTGTCTGGCCTGTCCTAAGAAGCTATGAGCCAGTACATAGAACTCTCATGTGTTCCCCACCTAAGGTGACCATTTCAGTCCCTGAGGAGAGGAGACAACTTTCCCTCCACCCAGGGCCAGGCCTGATCTGTTATGTTCTGAACTGTTTTATGAAGCCCACAAAAGGAAGTCAAAGTGGGGCAGCTAGGTGGTGTAGTGAGTAGAGCACCAGCCCTGGAGTCAGGAGGACCTGAGTTTCAAATCTGGCCTCAAACACTTGACACACTTACTAGCTGTGTGAAACTTGGGCAAGTCACTTAAACCCAATTGCCTGCCTTCCCCCCTCCAAAAAAAAAAAAGGAAGTCAAAGAGAGCAAACTGGTCTATCACCTTATTTTTAGCGACCATGGACAGGAGACAGTACCTCCAACAAGAATTTGTTCTCAAGTCCCAAGCAACTCAACACCAAGAGTTCCCTGTGTCTTCAAAGGAGCACACCAATGAATATGTCAGTGCTCAGGTGATGCCTCTCAAGGCCCACCCACACCCTGCAAACTCATTTGGCTGGTTGGGAAATTCCCAAACTTAGCAAGGATTGCCTTGACCAACTCCCTCCTGCTCCTTACTCATGTATCATCTAAGAAACAATAAAATGGCTGCTCTTCAACAGATTGTTACAATCTGTTTTTACCATCCCCTACAACTTAAGTAATTAAAGATCCACAGGTCAAAATCCAAAAGTTTAAAAATTTTGATGACTTTCTAAGAAAGACAATATGGTGTAGTTGGAAGCATACCAGACAGGAAGTCAGGACACTTATATTCTAGTCTTGGCTTGTTGCTCATTGGCTGTATGACCTTGCACAGAACTCCTATTCTCAACCTCAGAATACTTGCTTGTAAAATTAGGGGGTTGGATTAAGATGGTCTTTAAGGTTAGTTCCAACTCTACTATGCTAAGTTTCCATCAAGACTCCATTTTATTTTTAAATTTTTATTCTTATTTAAGAATAGGAACAGGGAAGGGATCTGGGATTTCACTGGTATGGGGAACTCCCAAGTGAGGAAACTCATCAATTTTCCAATGCAAGCCGTCATCTTCTCTGTAACTTAGAATCATAATAGTTGTCTAGAGCATTGAGAGGTTAAGTGCCTGGCCACGGGTCACATAGCTCCTATGTCTCACAGGCAAGCCTTGAAATCCAGCCTCACTGAGTTGGAAAGCAGCTCTCTTATCCACTAGCCACACTGCCTGAGAATAGCAAAATTTAACAATTTTTATTATTTCCATCATCCTTATCATGGTGGGGAGGTAAATATCTAGTAATCATGTTTAGCTTATGTGGTCCAGACTATGAGTACTGTAGCAATTCAGGAAATGGAGAAGAGAACAAAAACCTTCATAGGGGGTTAACCCTGGGAGAGGATACTGACCACAAGCCATGAGGGAGGGAAGACAGGATGATATATTCTCCTGTCCCTCTCCCTCCTCTACAGAAGGGGGTCTCCTCTCTGTGTCATCAGCTTCTCACTCAGGGTCCCAGTGGGCACTGTCCTCTCTAATCGCACTCAGGATCAACAGTAAGCTGGGTTCAGAAGCCGGAAACCGCAGCCCCATGCCAAGAAAATCCCCTTTGAACTGGCCACTCTTGGCAACTGTCTTGGAACGCTGGCCTTCCCTTCCCCTTGGAAACTATTTCCCTTCCAAGCCACAGAGACGCCAAGGGGTTCTGGCTTGGGAGCCCAGCCTAGAGATCAAAGGTCATGACACACTTACAATCCGGTCCAGAGTTGGGGGATAGAGAACGGCCAAAGAGCTGGCAGCCCCAGACTGGCATCCCACCGGTTGTAAGCTGTCCTGATCTCTCCTGGAGGTGGTTTTTCACTGTGGACGTGTCAGCAGAGAGATGGCATGCCTTGAAAGATGAAATCCAGCTGGATTCAGTTTCATAAATTTACCTGGAATTTCCTCTTCACCTCCCCACAAGCTTTTTCCCGGCAGCTCCAGAGAAATATCGAGGAATTAATTGGGCAAGAGGAGTCCGGTTTCTTAAGCAACTTTCAAAATGGGCCCAAAACTTTGGTAACATTATCGTGACCCCACACCTCCCCCACAGCCAGTGACATCCTATATCCCTTTCTTCAAAAATAACCTCCAAACCACTCTTCCTTGAAGATTTATCCAGTACTGCCTCTAGCAGCAAGCCGTTCCCTGGGATGCTTCTGTTTCTCCCCCAAAGGCTGTGAAGTTCCAAACCCTAGGGGGAAAACACACATTCACACATCAAAGCAGTATGCCTCCCTTAGAATTCATGTGGAGGGCTGGTCCTCTGGAAAGCTGTTAAGTTCGGCAAATTTGGTTTTCAACAGCCCCTGCCTCCTGCCTCTGTCCCCTTTACTCCTCCCCCAGAGCCTACCTTGATTCCTGGCCTTCAGGACTTAATGTCTCAGGGAACTCTCCTTTCTGCCCCCTAAAAAAACCTTGTTCTTAGGAAAGGCTTTGTACCTTTCCAGGGAGGCTGAACCATAACTAGGCCAGGGTGGCAGGAGCTTTGGCTCAGGATGCTGACTAACTACACTGGAAGTCCGGCAGATCAAACTAATGGATCTTAGCACTGTAACAACAGTAACATCTATAGGGTGCTTAGCATGTGTCAAGTGCTGTGCGAAGTGCTTTATAAGTATCATATCCTTTGATAACCTTGGGAGGTAGGTGCTATTATTATCATTCCCACTTTACAGATGGAAACTGAGGCAGAGGTCGAGTGACTTACCCAGGATCACACAGCTAGTGTCTGAGGCTGGATTTTCCTGTTTCCCTAACTCCAAACCCCGGTGCTTTATCCGCTTTGCCACCAACTGTTTCATTACCTGCTTAACAAGATTAATTAATTCAAATAGGAAGCTACCATCTCACCGGCTATTATACTACCCCTATCTCTCTCTCTCTCTCTATATATATATATATCCCTCAAAAACCACAGAGGGCATGTCTTAATCTACTTGCCATGTGCTCCATTTCGTGCTTACTGCAGGTATAAAAAATGGCTATTTACTGCTCTGTTAAAAAAAAATCATTTGTAATTCTCAGGGTGACCATGAGTCCCAGTGGACTTTCTCCAAGGAGTATGTGCATTTTCATAAGTTTACAGGATATAAGATTAAGTGCTAGAAAGGCCTTTGTTGTTGTTCATTCCTGTTTGATTCTCCCTGACCCCATTTGGGATTTTCTTGGCAAAGATACTGGAGTGGTTTGCATTTTCTTCTCCAGCTCATCTTACAGATGAGGAAACTGAGGCAGGGTTAAGAGACTTGCCCAGGGTCACACAGCTAGTAAGTGTCTGAGGCCAGATTTGAACTCAGATCTTCCTAACTGCAGCCCAGTGCTCTATTCACTGCACCACTTCAGAAAGGACCCTTAGATATCATCTACTTTAACTTCTTTCAGCAATGAGGAAACTGAGACCCAGAGAGAAATGAAGCAGCTTGTCCAGAGTCAGAAAAGTAATGAGGATTCTGAGGCTTGATACCTATGTGAGCTTGGGCAAGTGATTTGCCTCCCTAGTCCTCAGTTTCTCCATGTGAAAAATGAGGAAGCTAAAACTCAATGACCTCTCTGAGGTGCCTACCAGGGACCAAATTTGAACCCAGAGCCTTCAAGTCCAACTTCAATTCTTTGAACTCTTTCCACTGCCTCTTGTCTTTCTTCTCCCTTGTAGAATTGAAGCAATTTTTTCAATTCCTTGGAAGATCATTTAAAGGGATTCAAGCCCTTAGGGAGTAAATGAAAGGGATTTGGGCTTTGTCATTTGTTGGTTTGTTTGTATAGGGATTGCTTTCCAGGGCTCCTGAATCACTCCAGGAAGGCTGCACTCAAGACTTCACTCTGACCATGGGTAATTAAGCTTTGCAAATGAGTGATAAAGACCGAGGCTTGGAGGTGACCTGGCTTCTCAATGTCTATACCATCAGGTGCCTCCAGAAACCTCTTCATCCTTGGAGAGCACTTCAGCCTTTGTACTACCACTTCATCAGTACTATCCAAATGGACAATGGAGTGGAGAGCACTTCCCATGACCTTCTAGTTAAGGGAGGTGCCCTAGCCAGCTCTCCAGTCCTTTCTCACCAAACTTCACTCCTTTGGATTTCTCCATTACGCCCTCATGTGAGTATCTTCTCTTTCCTCCCCCCTTCACAGCTTCCTCTTGTCTGTTGTCTTTCTCCATCAGATCATAAGTTCCTTGATCACAGGACTTATCTTTCTTTTTCGTATTAGTATTCCTAGAGCTTAGCACAATGCCCGACACATAGTAGGTGCTTAATAAATATTTGTTGGCTGACTGACCTCAGGCCTCCTAAAGCACCATATATTTGTTGTCTGAGGACAAGCCCTTACTAAGTTTGGAGAGGTTTATCGCTGGGTTGGCCACAGGATGATGTCTTTTATGGCTACAGCAATTCTTGGGCTGTAAATGGCTTGCCATCTGCCTTGGTCAGATCTGACTTTGAGCCCTGGCTTTTTAGTTGACTACCTCCACCATCTTGGACAATTCTCTGACTTTCTTTGGGTCTGTTTCCTCATGTATGAAAAGAGTGGTTGGACTAGATGATCATCAAGGTCCCTCCCATACTGGTTAAAATTTAAAATTAATTAATATTTTAAAAATTCAGCTAGCCTTGGGACAAAATTAATTAAATTAGGCCTTCTCTACTCCCTCTCTATGCTGAGCTAGTGGGAGAGTGAATACTTATGAGGCTAGAGTATTGGGTTTAGTTCTAGGCATCACATTTCTGGATGATTTACAAGTTAGAGCTCATCCAAAAGAGACGGTAATTGGAATGGCGAGGAGGACTTGATGTCATGCTGTACAAGAAACAATTAAAGGACATTTTTTTAACCCAGAGAAGAATTCACTGGGACATGATAGTAGCAGTCCTATTACGCTGAAAAGGGATTAGACTTTTTCTGCTTGGCCTAGGCAGCAGAACTAAGGGTGATTGAATGGAAGTCACCTTATATTGGGATTTCGTCTGGGAAAAGGGGAAATTTCTTAAACAATTAAAACTGCCACAGCATGGACCAAACTGTCTTTGGATGGGAGGTAGGGAGTTCCCTATTACTGAAGAACTTGGAGCTAAATTGAGATGGCCATTTTTCAGGAATGTTGTAGAAGGATTTCTGCCACAGGCATTGGTTGGACTAGGTGGCTGCTGAGATCTCCAAATCTAAGATTCTATCATTCTATGAAAGCTCATGTGAGCCTTGTTAACAACGAAGCCCCTCCTGACCAGTTCCACTTCCATGATGTTGAATAACGTTAGAATCAGAAGGTTAGACTTTGGAATGGCCTAATAGATTTGTCCATTCCCCAGTCCTTAGGACAGCAAAAGCTATTGACATCCTTGATTAGTTCCTCTGTTCTCTTCCTGGTTCAATATTAGGTCTCACACACATCACTCAGATTAGAGTTTGTGAACTTTCTCATGGACTGCTAATCCGCTGATGGCTCTATTAACACTCCCCAGAGTGTTAATAAAAATGGGGAAATGGCCCTTTCCCCATCCATTCTCTTCTCCCCTAACAACCTCCACAACCAGAGGAGATCTTGTTCCCTAAAGGATTTGAACAAAACTCTTGGGTGATCAAAACCCTTGACTCTTATGAAACTAAGGGGTAGGAGAAGTGAATTTCTTGTTGCTGGGGGTGGTCTTTTCCACCCTGTGGTCTTGACTCACAACATCTAGCAAGCACAATGGAGGCTCAGTGATGGCACACATTACAGCTGTTGGATTTATGGAGACAATAAAACAAGCTGGTTCTGACCAGCCAGGTGATTGGCAGAACCACAAGAACTGAGACAAATGTGTCTGGTTCAGAGACATGCTGGACAAGAGCCCAAGACATTGACATAACCATTCCATTCCATTTCACTTACCTATAAAGAAAGATCATTGACCTAGTGTTAGTCCTCTCAATATTGCTTCACATGGAACATCTTAAAATCCATTCTCTAGACAAAGGAATTGAGAAATTGGACCGCTGATTCTATGTATGACCTTGACCTTGACAGGTATATAGGAAAATAAATTGATGTCCAGTCGTGCTCTGGAGGCCACAGAACTCTCCTTTCCCTACCCAATATCTCAGCACATAGTGTGCAGAGGTGCACGTGCACGTACATGCATGCGCGCGCGCGCACACACACACACACACACACACACACACACCCCTTCCCCCCACTGTCCATATCTGACTCAATGAGACAACCTGTTGAATTCTTTTTTCTTTGCTCTTAGAGAGGAGCTTGGAGTTTGACCTGGCAGCATCTGTTTTAACTCATTTTAGAAATTTTCCAGATTCCCACCAAAATGGTACAGTTATTCCTTTCCAATATGGACTTTATGGCCAAGTCCAACTCAGTGCTACAGGCACTATGAATAGGGACTGCGCATTAATTCAACATCATTCCACATGGGTTCCAAGGCCAGTCAATCCAAATACTGCATAACTTTCATTTATTGATTTTTTTAAAAAGAGGCATCTGTGGTTCAGGGGAAAGAGCACTGAACGACAGCTCCATAGACCTGTGTTCTAGTTCCAGCTCTGTCACTCAGTAACTGTGTGGCCTCGGGTAAGTCATTTACCTTCTCAGTTTCCTCATCAGTAAAACTGAAGCAATGATGTTGGTCCTACTTACCTGCCCAATGGTGCTTTTGTAAGGGTTACATGAGACAACGGGTGAGAAAGTACTTTTGAAGAGTATCAACAGGCAAGGAGGATCATAGACTGACTGAATGAATGAATGAAAAACATCCTTTGTTTTCATCCTGTCCTGCTTCATCCCTGCATCTGGAATGGATTCCTTCCCAGTCCCAATTCCATCTCTTGAAGTCCTTAGCTTTCTTTATTCAAGGCTGAGCTTAGGCGCCACTTCTTTCAGGAAGCCTTCCTGAAGTCCCCTTCCCCCCACCAGGTGAAAGTGATGGCTCTTTCTGAGAGCTTCTTGAGCCACTTTGCCTGTACCATTCCTCTGCATGTATCTCATTCCACTTTGTATTCATCTGAATATATATATATATATTTACATGTATACTTAATATACCTATGTGTGTATATGTGTCTGTGTTCACAATGCCTTGCATACAACACAGAAAGTGTTTTGAATGAATGAAAGAGGTAGGTGGCATTCCAGGAATGGAGAACAGGATGAACTCCTTCTTATAGTCCCTCTGACTGTGTGCTTTGCCCAGCCCATCTCTGTTTCTGATAATGGTATTGTCGGAAGGGAGAAATAATTGAGGGAGATAACAAAGGGAATTTTTTTTCCCGTGGTCACCTTGGCCCTGAACCCTTCAAAAAAAACTTGTTTGAGACAGCCTAGGGAGAGTTTGGTGGGGACAGTGAAGAGAGAGACGGAAACAGAGAAAGACAGACAGAGAGAGAGAGAGAGACAGAGACAGAGAGAGACAGAGACAGAGAGACAGAAAGAGAGGCAGACAGAGAGACAGAGACAGAGACAGAAAGAGAGACAGAGACAGAGAGACAGAGACAGAGAAAAAGACTGAGAGACAGAGACAGAGAGAGACAGAGATAGGGAGACAGAGAGAGAGAGAGAGAGAGAGAGAGAGAGAATGTGTGTGTGTGTGTGTGTGTGTGTGTGTGTGTGTGTGTGTAATGGGGAGGGGGGCCTCTGAGGACAGGGGAGATAGATGTGCTGAGAATGCCAAGGAGATGAAGTTTGCAAAGTTCCCAATTTCCCAAACCACAGAGCCCTCAGCCCTCATATTCAAAGATATTTGAAACATCTGTGGGTACGGCCACTCATGTCCGAAGGCGTTCACTGCCCTGGCCTCAATACACAGACCCCCCGGACTGACTACAGATAAATTACAACCCAGTCTGCAAAACACTTTCCATGCTCTGCTGGGAATCTTATTTTTCTTCCTTCCAGACAAATGCTGATTTGCAGACAGATTACAAGAGCTGGGGGCACAGGGGAGAGAAGGAGGTCAGTGAGGAGCATAATGTATATTCATGAAATATTAATGCCTAATAAACCACCTCAAAACCTTGGCACTCAAGAACTGACGAAAAGTTTGGGTGAACCCACGAGATCCCAGGCTTGGAAAAGCCACCAAAACCTTTACAACTCCATCACCTGGGGCTTGGATTCCAGAGTCCCAGCTGCCAGTCCCAGCTCTGGCAGTCACTTCCTGGGTGACCTTGGGCAAATCTCTTTGTTTCTCTGGGCCTCAGTTTTCTTATCTATAATATGGACACAACGACATCTGTCATATCTACTTCAGAGGGCTGTACTTAGGGTCAAATAAGATCATAGAATCTCATACTATTAAGAGTCGGAAAGAACTTTAGGATTAACCTGGCCAAGTTCAAATTCAATTCTCTCATTTTCTCAGAGGAAACTGGGCCCCAGAAAGACAAAATTACTTACCTCAGGTCACGTGACTAGTTTGTGGCCCACCTGGAACTAGAATCCAATAGGTCTCTTGACTTGCAGTCCAGGATTTTCATTAGATTTCAGCTAATTAACTGGAAAGTTAAAAATGCTTTAGAAATTTAAAGCATTATTTCTACTACAGAGAGCTAGCTATAACTAGGAATTACTGTGCCTGGGAAAATTTAGCTATGGGGAAGGTAGGAAAGCACATGATGAGCATGGTGCATGGAGGACAATCCGTTTAGATTTATAGTCATGCCATGAGTGGAGATGGACTGTCTCTCAGAGTACAGAGACTGAGGCCCCTTTGGGATAGGGGAAAGGATCCTAGGACAGGAACATCAAGGCTAAGATGGCCCACTTTGGTTAGAGACTCAGAAGAGGCCCCCTACCATGAACAATCTTCCTGCCAGGAAGACTAGTGGAGAACTGAAGGCAAGGTGCAGAGATGGGTGTTGCCACGAGGAGAGGAGAGTAATTTGCCACCTTGATACCAGCACCCTGGAGACAAGCCCCAGGTCCCCTAATTACAATTCAGATGTTACAATTTGAGTGGATTATGTTCTAAAGATTTTGCTGCTTATGGACTGAACTAATGTTGTGAAGATGTTATGTTCCCAGGCAAGGTCAGACACTAGTGGTTCTCCAGGTGATGGAAGTTGGTAGGTTGTTGTTTTTTTAAAAGCCCGGGTTAATAAAGAAATCTACTGAACTTATCATTATGCTGATCACTTGGGGAAACCTGTGCCATCTTCGCACTTGCAGATAAGATGTACCAATAGGTAGAAAAAAAGCCTGCTTCTGTTAATAAAGAAATCCTTATTAGGTGTTTTTGACCAGTTGTTTTTCAACGAGAGAGTGTTCAATCAGAAGAGGAGAAGAAGGTGAATATTTACAGAAATGACTAAAGGCGAAAGCAAAAGGCAGTAATACATTTTTTTGGGAAGACTAACTTTTACGACAGGGATCAGTTGAGGGTCATTGAAAGTACTTGCCAATTTCCCAAATAAAATGTAGCCTGCTTTCCTCATCCTATTAAAAGCTGGGCCCAGCTTCAATCAAGCCTTCTCTGATGCTCGTTGGGATGCGGAGATAACATTGCCTGACTCACCTGCTTGGCAAGCAGGAGTGTAAACTCTGGAAGGTTCTACAACCGTGCAAAGGCTCTGGATCCTTACGTAAAAGGAGGGCTCAGCCCTATCACAATCTTTCTCCCTCCCCACCCAAGTGGGAAGAGGAGTCACAGAACCATGGAATGTTAAACTGGATGGGACCTTAGAGATTATCTAATATATCCACCTCATTATACAAATGAAGGAAATGAGGCCCAGGGGATGCTTTACTAGCCTCTGATCCTTCTGCTTTAGAGTATAAGAAATAACCCATTGCTGGCCAGTGGGTTCATCTTTTTTTTTTTAAACAAAAATTCAGGATTATTCCCCTGTAACTTATTCCCTGAACCTCCCCTCCACTTAACTGACTTCACATCCCATTAAATAATCCACCCCTAATTGCTAAACCCTTTTCTGCTGGAAGAATATAATCCATCTTTGGCTATTCAGCAATTCCTTCACTATTGCAGTGGCCAAATGCGCTCAATCTATCTCTGTCCATACAGCTCTGGTCAGTTTATGTTGGCCCCATGAAATCTTGTTCTGAAGGATATCGGATACTCTCATCCTGGCATTGACGCCATGTTCTTCCTGGATAGCCCGAGGCATGGAGTTACAACTTAACCACTTACTGTCCAGCAAGTGTGTTCCTTTTCCCCAGAATATAGGCACTTGAAGATTTTTCCTATCTCATTAGGACAGAAAGGTTCTGTCCCTGTTAAAGTACATCTTTTTCTTTCCCCCTCCCCTTTTTTAAAACAAGCACCAGGGAGCAGGGAGAGACCATCTTGGCAAGCCTCTTGAAATCTACTTAAGTCCATCTGAGTTATTCTTATTTAAGGAATGGACTGGTCCACACATCAGATGAAGATGTCCAAAACAAAGTTATGCCTGCCACTGCTACCAGGTACAGTGTTGGTTTTTTTATTAGAACTGTGATTTCATTGGTATAAAGACCCCCTAGCAAGGAAATTACTCCTACTAATGAAGATTAACACCTGTTATTAGCAGTTTATAGTCTTAGAGACTTGCCTGGGCCACTGAGAGGTTAAATTGCTTGTCCAGGGTGACATAGCCAGTATGCGTCGGAGGAGGGATGTAAGCGAATGTTGGTCTTTCCTGAATTCAAGGTCAGGTCTCCATCCCCTACTTCATGGTTTTCTTATACCACATATGGTATATGGCCAATGATACAAAAGAGCATCGTTACGGCACAGCAGATCGAAGAGCCAGACTTGGCATCCAGAAGACCTAGGTTCATATGTCTAGCCTCTGATATACACGTGATTTATGACCTTAGTAAAGTCATTTCACTTTTCAGAGACCGAAGCAACTCTAAGTCTGTAGCTACATCGATGGAACGACTTCCAATACTAATAAAATCACAAGCCTGGAATAATAATAATATCTGGTTGAGGGAACAGATTGGCTGGCTGGCAGGGAACACAGGATGAGTAGACACGACACTGGAATCTAGTTCTTTTCACTCATTGGCCACAATGTTTAGTTCATCACCTCTTACCTACACTAATGCTATAATAGCCTTCTAATTGGTATCCCTGCTTCTAGTTTCTCCCAACTCTAGTCTGTCCTCTACTCAGCTGCCAATGTTATATTTCTAAAGTGTAAGTATATATGCCCAAAGGTCTAGAAAGTTGTACAGAAACTTTGATCCAGCAATACCACTACAAGGTCTGTATCCCAGAGAGATTTTTAACAAGGGAAAATAACTTATTTTTATAAAAATATTTTATAGCGGCTCTTTTTATGGTGGCTAAGAATTGGAAATTGAGGGGATTCCCATCAATTGGGGAAGGGCTGAATGAATTGTGGTACATTATTGTAATAGAATATTATTATGCTATAAGAAATGACAAGCAAAATTATTTCAGAAAAAAACTGGAAAGATTTACATTAACTGATACAAAGTGAAGTGAGCAGAACCAGGAGAACATTATACATAGGAACAGTAATATTGTATAATGAATAACTGTGGATGACTTAGCTATTCTCACCAATACAATGATCTAAGACAATCCCAAAGGACTCATGATGAAAAATGATATCTATCTCCAGAGAAAGAACTGATGTCTGAATACAGATTGAAACATACTATTTTCTCTTCCTCCCTCCCTCCCGTCCTTCCTTCCTTCCTTCCTTCCTTCCTTCCTTCCTTCCTTCCTTCCTTCCTTCCTTCCTTGTTTCCTCTCTCTCTCTCTCTCTCTCTCTCTCTCTCTCTCTCTCTCTCTTTCTCTCTCTCTCTCATTTTCTTGCACAAAGTGATCAATATGGAAATGTGTTACATGGGATTGCATACCATCTCAGGGAGGAGGAGAGGAGGGAGGGGTAGAATTTGGAACTCAAAACTTTTTTTAAATGAACATTAAAAATTGTTTTACATGTAGTTGGGGGAAAATAAAACATTATTTAAAACAAAAAATGAAGCGTAGGTCTGACCAGGTTATCACATCCTATTCCATGAGTTCTGGTGGCTTTGAGGACATCTTGTATGAAGTCCTCTTTTTATCATTTCAAACTTCACAACTTGGCCCCTTCCAGCCTTCTTATATTTTGCTCCCTTGCACAAATCCTATGATACAGATGCACTCGCCAGCTTGTAATTCCTCTTCTTCATTCCGTCTCTCTTCTCCCTGACTTTGTGCTCCTGCTGCATTTGGGGCCATCTCCAGTAGTCCTGATCTATATCTTGCCAGTGGACCCAGATGGCTCTGGAGGAGAAAGTGAGTCTGGTTACTTTGCACAGTCCTTTATCACTTAAATCCAATTCACTTTCAAGTCATGGCATCACCTTGCTGATGTCACAGTCCTCTTGGAGAATGGACAAACAACAAGTACCCTGACTTTGTACTGGCTGTCGCCTGTTCTCAGAATGTCCCTGGTGTGCTTCAAGACTGCACTCAGACCGTCACTTTATTAGGAGGCCTTTCCCAGTCCTCCAGCCATCGATGCCTTCCCTGTTATTGCTCTCATCAGTTCTACATCTATATCTTGTATGGACCTAGTTACTTGCACGTTGTCTCCTGCATTAGAACGTGTGCTGCCTTTCTCTGTATTCCCAGCACTTAGCATAGTGTTTGGCGCCTAGAGAGCACTTTAAAGGATGCTTGCTGATTACCACACTAGCTGTGTGACTTTGATCCATTCACTCAGTCTTTTTTACTTCAGGCTCTTTATCTATAAAAGGATGAGGGTTGGTCTAAATGATTTATGGTCCCTTCCAGCTTTAACATTCTGTGACTCCAAGTTGCTTTTTCCCCTCCCACCATCTTGATACCCTCCGTGTAGCCCCCCCATTGCCAGCACTGCCCCCCAACCCTCTCTCACCATACCTTCTCTCTCTGCCCCGGCATTTTCTTGATCTCAGACTAGATTCATTTCCCTCCCCGCCCCCCTGCCCCAAGGTTTTCCTCTGAACCCAAGTTCTAACAATGAACTGGGGCCTTCTTCCAGCCTTTCAGAGGGGCCTCCCTTATAAACATTGAAACCAATATAAACCGAGCTGATAAAAACCCAGCTTACGGAAAGCCCTTAGTCAGGCCTTTGGCTGAGTTGTAGAGCCACATCTGGCACTGCTGACTCAGGGCTTCAACACATTCTGGAAATTTCTCCTGCTTTAAATCTTAGTCCAGATTTCTTTTAAGCACCATCCCATCGTCTCTCCTCTGTCCCAGCTTCATCGCTGCTGCCCCTCCTCATCCCATCCCTGATACACACATGAAGCAGTGCTGCCCAAATGTGTAGAGAAGATTCTGTGGTATACTGGAAAAGCTCTGTACAGGGAGTCAGTCAGGAAACCTGGATGCTTGTCCTGCCTCTGACACCGGCTATTTGTGTGATCTTGGACAAATTGCTTCTCTCTATGCCTTAGTTCCTACTCTGTCAAATGAAGTTATTTATAGGTCTGGAGCTAGAAGGGACCGTAGAGACTCTGTAGTCTAAGGCTTCTTACCCTGGGAGTTGAACCTTTTTTTTTTTAATGTTGTGGTAACTGGGTTTTGATATAATAGGTTTCCTTTGTAATCCTATGTACTTTATTTCCTGTGTCATGGAGCTTTGCTTTGTGTGTGCCAAGATCACCTAAGATGAAGGCACCCATGGAGGCATGCCACAGACCTGCTTCTGGGCAAAGACATTCTGCATTCCTCTGCCATGTGGGTGGGGACAGCCTCTTTCCATTGGTGGCATGGCCTGAGCAGGCCATGTCTTTAAAACTACCAAACTGGGACACTGCTTCTCTTTCTGGCAGTGTCCAGAGGGTGAAGGTCTAAGTTTGCCCACATCAGGGCCACTAGGAACTGGACCTGGAACTTGGAAGGACTATGTTATATGAGAGCAGAGCTAAATTGTGAACCTGATCTCTTATCTCCTTCCCAGAGACGGAGGTGGGACAAGTGAGGATCATACCCCACCCCAGGTGTAGGATTGTCTGTATGTTTGTTCTTGCTACACTTTTGAAGCAAATATTCCTTTATAAAAACTAATCTGACTGTTAAGTGGTCAGATAGAACATGAGTGCAAGGGACCCCTAAATCAGGAGAACATAATTGGTAGAGACTTGAGCCAATGACATAGAGACTAGATACCCCCTAAATTCCCTTTATAGGTACCAGAGAATCCCAGAGAAGAGGTTAAATGTAACACACCAGGCTCTCAGGCCAGAGTAATGCTTATTACACACGTATTTAAAAATATAACTCATATATCCCCAGACAGCCAAAGGCATCTGTGACACACAAAAAATTAAGAATTCCTTATCTGGTTTAACCCTTTTATTTTATCGATGTGAATACTGAGGCCCAGAGGGATTCAGAATAGTAAAAAGTAGAGTAAGAATTTGAACTCAGGTCTTTTGATTCTAAATTCAATGCTCTCTGCTTTCTGCTTCTGTCTAGACCTAGATGTTTTCTAAGGGCCCTTCTAGGAATCCAGAGTGCTCTCTCCCGCTCTTTCCTTCAAGGACCTTCTACATGAAGCTGATCCCCCAACTTCTGGTACCTTTCCTCCCTACCTTGTATCTAATGGCTTTGGATTTCTCTGGGTTTATTCTTTTTATATTTGTTTTGTGTATGCTTATATATGTTCTTGTCTCTCTATTAGAATGTAAGTGCCTTGAGAGTAAGGATTGTTTCATTCATTATCTTTGTACCCACATTGGCTGGCACACAGTAGGCACTTAATAAATGCTTGTTCATTGATTGATTCCCAGTCCTGCATCTATATCAAGGGACCCAACTGCAATGTCAGTCACCTCACTGGAGGACTAGAAACTAAGAATTGAGCCCATTCTTCTCCCAGGTGATTCTCAGCAGCTCCCAGGACACAGAGCAGAGCTAAGGATATAGAAGAAACTGGAATTCAATGGAAGAAGACTTCCCAGGAGTGAGAGATGCCTGAGATTGACCACCTAGGGCAAAGGAGGAGAAACAGTTGAGACAGGGAAGAGAGGAGCCTCCAATTACCCAAAGGGTAAGATAGCATAGCCTGTCTAGGAGCCAGGTTACACCTCCCCTACACTCAAAGAAGGATTCCATTCCCCAGAAGAGAAAAACTCTCAGAAACCCCAATTAAGTTGTTTAGTTTTTATTCCCCATTGTCTCCTGAGAGTGTTGGCTTGGAGAGAACAGGTCACTTCCCCGGTGTTCCCTTGGAGATCTATCCATCCAAGATGGTAGCAGAAGCATTGGGCCAAGTTAGAAGAAGTTGACAACTTTTCGAAGAGACTGAACATTGGCGCTGTGGGCCTGCCAGTCGTTGAAGCTTCGGTAATCGCCCCTCTCCACCACATACATGTGACCCCGGTAGTTTGGTTCTTCATAAAGCACCCACCTAGGACAAAGGAAACAAGTGTGGGTGGTGGAAGGAGGGGAAATTTGAGAAAAAGAGAAAACTAAGAACCTTAGCCTCAAGGCAGGGGGTCACTCTTAATGGGTAAAAAGCTCCTGCAGAGTCTCTACTGAGGTGGAAGGATCAGGGCACAGGAGGGTACAGACAAGAGGGTGGTTGTAGCCTGGAAATCATTTCTCCGCATTCTTTTGTCCTACTTGGTTCTCCTTTTGTGACTCTGTACAGTGCCACCTGAAAAATTCTAGACCGACAGGACCCAGATCAGGATTGGGAAAGATGGAATTTTAAGATCCCAAATCTCATGCTAAAAAAAGACATTAGGGGGCATTAAATCCAACCCTTTAATTTGGCAAATGAAGAAATTTGGACCCAGAGAAGTGAGATGATGTGCCCAAAGGCATACAGGTAGTAAATTGCAGAGATGAGATTTGAACCTGGCACCTCTGACCCCAAATCCATTGTCTTTTCACTGTACCATGATTCTTATCCCTTCTAGGGTCGTTTGCCTAGGAAACCCAAAGGTTGCCATTTTAGGCACACTGTCTGTCCCATCCCCTAAGTCATCTGAGACTCAGGAGAGGAATCTGGTACTCCCTACTCCTGGGACTTTCACACACTCACCCTTGATTTCTCTAGCTTTTCTTTAATCTGTTTCCTTCCTGGATTTCCATATCTCTTGGTGCCTATACCACACATCTGGGTACCTAATTATGTGGGAGGCTAGCCACATCTGTAGAGTGATTTCAACATTCTTTTGAGCTGTCCCAAATTCTCACTCTCTTTAATGTTACTTGGTTTTCTGGGAGAACATTAGCTAACAAGAGCAGAGAGTCATTTTCTCTAATTAGGACATTATACCTCAATATAGATGGCAGTGCCTTGAGGAAAGGGAACACAATAAGTTTTGATGGAGGGAGAAAAAAGAGAAGGTCTCTTGAAGAATAACATACTGTCTAGGTCCCACAGGCCAACACAGGGAAGGAAGCTCTAACCAGTCACTAGAGTGATAGTGAGGGTATTAGGTACCTTGGGGTGGTACCAGAAGAGAATGGGGTGGAGGCAATAAATATTGACCTTGTCTACTTGCTGACTCTGTCTCATCACCCACCTCCTGGGCCATGTCACTTACCCACTCGGGCCTCAGTGTTCTTTCCTATAAAACGTGTCTATAGGGGGTGAATTAGGAATGGGTGATTTCTAAGGTTCTTCCCAGTTATCACACTATGTAACTCTTTAGTTTATTCCTCTTTTCTATGTCTCACTCTCACACATACTCACTGACTCTGTTCTACTAACTCCCAAATACTTTTGGCACTTGGATAAACAGTAGGTACCATCTTTTATTCCCCAAAGGACATGGACTCCTATAATTGGAATAACCTTAGAGGCTATATAGTCCAACCTTCTCACTTTCACATGCAGAAACAGAAAATGACTTGCCCAAGGTCACACAGCTAATGAATGGTCTAAACCTAGAGTAAAACCCAAGTTTTCTCACTCTTAGCTCTGCAATCCCTTTCTTCTCTATGACAAGCTGTCCAGGATTGAGGAGATGAGTTTGGAATGTCTATGAAAGATGGTAACAGAATCTAAATTTCCTTAACTTTTCTTTCTTTGACTGCTTCCATGCAATACTTACTCCTCCAGTCAAATCCAGTCTCACTCGGTTTATCTTCCAAGCCACCAGGGACAAGAAGCCAAGAATATTGGCCCTGAGGAGGCTGCCTATGGTGACAGAAAAGTAATGGAGGCTTTTTCCTCCTCACCTTACATTTACTCTCTTGGGCATTACTGCCCTCCTCAACTCAGACATCTGTAAGAAGAGATGTGAGAAAGGAAGAAAAAGGGGAAAGGGGAAATAGAGGAGAGGAGAGGAGAAAGGGGAGGAAGGGAAAGAGAGAGAGAAAGAGAGAAAGGGAGAGAGAGAAGGGGAGAGGGAGAGAGAGAAGGAAAGAGAGGGGAGAGAGAGAAGGGGGGAGAGAGAGGGGAGAGAGAGAGAGAGAGAGAGAGAGAGAGCGAGAGAGAGGGAAGGGAGGGGGAGGGAGGGAGAGAGAGAGAGAGAGAGAGAGAGAGAGAGAGAGAGAGAGAGAGAGAGAGAGAGAGAGCGCATGCAAGGAATAGCCAGAGGGCTCCAGTGTGGGGAGAGTTCACACTGAGTTGGCTGCGTTCCCCGGCCTTAAGCCAGAGCAATCATCTCATTTCCATAAGCCCTAAGTCCACCCACGACCACAGGCTTTGGGTGACCCCCAAAGGACTCACTTTTATCCCCTTCTCCCCCGCAGTGAACCAATGGGGCTTAAGTGTGGGAATGTCTAAAGCAGTGCCCTGAGACAGAGCATGGTACTCAAGATTTCCATAGACCGATAATGAAGTGCATTGAGAACAGGGCTGGAACCTGAAGGAACCAAATTCTCCCTCCTCTTCCCCACCCCCTTCCAACTACAAATAACGTTATGATTTAGGGGGGAAGTGAAGGAAAAGAGAGAGGTTGGGGGAAGGGTGAGAGAAGAGAGAGTAAGGAGGATGGAGAGAGAGGAGATTGGAAGAAGATAAAGGGAACTCGGGGGAAGGAAAACCAGCCTCCCTAAAGCAGGACCCTGCTGGTGAAGAGATAGCAGCACCTGGGCTTCGGGAAGCCTGGGGCAAGCCAGGCTGGGCAGCCTGGCTCCGCACTACCTCTAGCCCGCTCCCCGGCCCCTCCCCAAGGCTGCTCTGGTCATCCTCCCCAGAACTTCATCAGAAAAGAAGAAGCTGTTAAGGGTATGTCCTGCTATGACCATTTCTTAGTTTGGATCTTGGTAACTCCCCCAGTTACCCACCAGCATAGAGTCCTCCAGAGCTCTATCCCAGGGGATAGTTTAGGGAAAGAATGGCTAGCAAAAGTGTTTGCCAGAGCAGAGCACTTCCCATACTGAGCTCTCCCAGGAGTCTAGCCTTCTGGGATGTCATTCCTGGAATTCATTGCTGTTGTTCCAGAGGGGAAAAAAATCCCTGGCATCCGAGAGCCCCCCACCCCCCCCTCTTCCGGGGCTTACCCTGTGGGACAGCTTTTTCCAGATTGACCCTTTCTCATTCTGTGCCAAGTTTTGAGAGCTTTTTTTATTTGAATAAATTTTAATCCATTTATTTCTACATCATTCCTTGGTGTCTCACTCAGTCAGTCAATGGGGAAATCTCAAGTTGCTTTCTGTATAGGGCTGGGTGATAGAGGTGGCTTTTAAAAGACATTGCTCAGAAGAAGACTATTTTCTTTTTTTGTTTTGTTTTTTCTTTCTCATGGTTTCTCCCATTCGTTATCATTCTTCTATACAACATGACTAATGTGAAAATATGTTTAATAGGAATGTCTGCGTAGAGCCTCTATCAGATTGCAGGCCGTCTTGGGGTGGGAGGGGTAAAAATTTAAAACTTATGGAAGTAAATGTTGAAAACTAAAAATAAATAAATTAACTATAAAAAACACTGCTCAGCTGATTAGAAAATTAAACAATTCGAGTCCTCTCTAGGTATAGGCTACCCCGTGGGGAGGAAGAGAGAAGAGAGATCCAGAAACAGAGGCAGAGAAAGAGAAATAGCTTCTGAAAGACAAAGAAAGACTAAAAGAAAGAAACACAGAGAAGGAGAAACTGAGGCAGAGGGATATAGAGAAAAGAAAACAAAGGGAGAAACAGAGTGAGGGAGGAAGGCAGGCAAAGAGACAGGGAGAACCCAGTCTATTCCTTCAACTCACACTGAATTCAAGGACATGAGATACGGTGCACAGCATGAAGTCAGTTTGACACAAGGCCAAGTGTAAAGGTTTGTTGAGCATGTGGGCACTCTTTTTCTTTGCTCCTATTCCACCCAGCCCTTCTCCTTGTTGTTGCAATTAAAATCCCCTCAGAAGTCTGCTAATTTGAACAATGGGTCCAATTTCTTTGGGGGAGGTGTTAAATCTTATATTAAGAAATAAATGGACTCCCTCCCAAATAGCTTTTCTATGGGGTCAGGTCTTGGGGTCATCTAATTCAGGAGTAAGGGGAGTACCACTGCTGAGCGCATTGTTCCAAACTTTGATGGAAGGATTGGAAAGGGAAGAGAGGATTTAGGGTGGAGACATCATTGCCTCGCCCTGATCAAATGGTAATACTATTCCTTAGAATCATTAGATCTATTTAAAGAAGGGACCTAAGAGACCACTTAGTCTAGCTATCATATACTATAGCATCTCCAACAGATGAGTGTCTTGCTTCTGATTGAATATTACCTAACATTACCTAACAAGATGACCCATTCCATTTTCAAGTAACCTCTAAGTTCATTCTTATATTGAACCCAAATCTGCCTCTCTGTACCACCCACCCACTGGTCTTGGTACTGCCTTCTGGGGCTACACATACCAAGTCTAATCCCTCCTTCCTAGGAAAGCCTCTCAAACACTTGAAAGCAGTTATCACGTCTTAGCCTTCCTAAAACTTCTGTGTTCCCAACTAAATATTCCTGATTCCTTCTACCATTCTTCCCATGAAGACCTGAACACAATACTCCCTATGTGGTCTGACCCATGCTGAATGCAGTGGGATTATCATATCTCTTCTTCAGAATACTCTCATTCCATGAACATCATGTTAGCTTTTTGAGTAGCTACATCATACTGCTGACTCGCTGAACTTGTAGGTCACTAAAATTCCTCATTTTTTTCTTAGAAACTATTATCTAGCTAACCGTTTCCACCTTATCCTGCACTTTCGAAGTTGGTTTTTTGAACCTAAGTGTGGTACTTTACATTTTTCCCTACTGATTTTCATTATATTAGATTTAGCACATTATCATAATCAGTTCAGGCCTTTTGGGATCCAGATGCTGACATTCAATCATTAGTTATCCATTCCAACTTTATATTATCAATAAATTCAGTAAACATGCTATCTATATCTACATCTACATCATTGATTAATAATAAAAATAATTAACAGAGGAGGGCCAAGCACAGAACGTTATGGCATTCCACAAGATACTGACTTTAAAACTAGCTAATAATAACATATTATATAGTGTTATTTGTATATTATATATTACGTTTACATATAATATAAAAGTATATATTATATTTATATATTTATATTCATACACATATTATATATTTATATATTATATTTATATATTTATATTCATACATATATTTAATATTATATATTTATATATTATATTTATGTAATGCTTTCTATGTGCCAGGCACTGCACTAAGGACTTTATAACTATTATCTTATCTGATTTTCACAACGATCCTGAAAGGTAGGTACTATTATTTTACAGGTGAGGAAACTAAGGCAAACAGGACTGAAGGGATTTGCCATGGGTCACTGCTTGTAAATGTCTGAGGCTGAATTTGAACTGAGGTCTTCCTGAATGTCTGAGGCTGAATTTGAACTGAGGTCTTCCTGACTCCAGGCCCAGCACTCTACCACCTAGCTGCCCTAAAATGGACTTTCATCCATTGATCAATATTCTTTCAGTCTGTTCATTCACCCAGCCATAACTACCTCATTATACTGTAATGTAGAGGTGACAGGTCAGGTATGGCCTACAGGCACTGTCATACCTTTTTTTTTTTTGGTTGTTGTACACCTCAGAGCTAAGAATGGTTCTGTCATTTTAAAATACAGTGTTGTATTTTAAAATGTAAAAACCATTCTTAGCTAGTGGACCATACAAAAGACAGGCCACAGGCTGGATTTGGCCTTCTGGCTAGATCCCTGCGCGTGTTTCTCCATCCCGTCCACAAAGATATTATGAGATTTTTTTTTTCAAATGCTTTCCTAAAATTCATAAGGAAAGACAGTTCAAGGAGAGTCAGGAGGCTGGGCTCAGATCCTGGCCACTTCCCAATCATGTGGCTTTGGACATATCATGTCCTCCCTCTAAGCCTCAATTTCTACACCTGAAAAAATGAGTGGTTGGACTTAATGACCTCTAACGTTCCTTTTAGCTCTGACATACAAACTCTGATTTGGGACTTATCTTGGTTGGATAACACTCAAAGCAAAGTATATTTAATTTAATATTTAATATGACTATTAGAAGTCATACTCAATATTTTTGAGTGGCCGGTCTAGAATTCAGAATCCCTGGTCCAGAGTCACCTCTTGCTTTCCCCAACAAGAACACTGGATTGAAAAACCCTAGATCCAAATTGTTATCCCAGCTCTGCCCCTAAACCAGTGACTTTGGGCAGCTCACTTCATCTCTGTGGGTGTGATTTCCCTCATCTGTACAATGAAGGGCTTGGGTTAAATGACCTCTTAGGTCCTTTTGAGCTCTATTATTATTATCCACGATTCAAACCATCACTCCACACTCAGCCTCAGAACCCGCTTCCATTCTTTCCTTTCCTCTTGGGCTTCAAAGTGGGTCTAGGAAGGTATTTCTCCCAGGTGGTAGTGCAGACAGGTCATCACCCATTCATGTGGTGAGAGCGGTTTGCCATCGGGAAATTCCTTAGACTTGACAAGATAAAGAAAGCGTGGATGGGCATCCCCTTGGTGACCGGGGAGTTCTCTTTCCTGCCATTTTTAACATCCTACCAGGGCACACAGGTTTTCCTAGATATTGGCAGCCCTCGATAACTTCCCTAAGCCAATGAAGCGATACAATAATAACAGCCAGCTCATTAAGGTTTGTGAAGTGCTTTCCTCATGTTATCTCACTTGATTCTCTCAACAGCCCTGTGAAGCAGGAGCTATTATTATCCACATTTTACAGATGAAGAAATCGAGGCTGAGAGAGGTCCGATGACTTTCTCAGGGTTACAGAGATAAGTAAGCGTTGGAGGCAAGATTTAAGCTCAAGTCTTCCAGTTGCTAAATCCAGTACTCTATCCATCATGCTACCTAGCTGCTAATCCCTTCCTCCCCCACACCGCTTCCATTGGTATTACAAGTTGTAGATGTTCCATTGAGTTAGAAGGACAAATTACACTAAGGTATTGATGACTGACATCAGCTTAATATGTTCTGATTTCAAGGGCACACATTTTTATAGGAAATGTCTAAACCAAAGGAATGGCTTTCTAACAGCAGAATTTCAGGCATTTTGGCACATAGGCTGACTGGGTAGACATTTTCTAGGCAGGATGGCCACACATATAGGAATGGTGCAGGAGCCCAGGACAGAGTACAGAAGAAAATCCCCTAACTCCACTTAAAGCTTCCAAGGCATTGACCAAGGCCAATGTCCAGGATGCCCTCTATGCCTAGGAAGCCCTCTTTGCTCCCTCCTTCATCCCTCCCTAGCCAGATTCTTACTTTTCTTATTCCTTAAATTGCCAGGGACCTTTTCCTACCTTTTGGCCTGCTCTCAGCTATGTGCTGTGCCCTTTCCTTCCCTCACTTCCTGTTTCCCCTTTACATATTGTATTTCCCTGTTAGAATGTCAGCTCCTTGAGGACAGGAACTGTTTTCCTTGCTCGTATTTATATTTAGTTCGTAGCACAGTACCTGGCACAGAGCAAGCACTCAATAAAGTCTCTCTCTTTCTCTCCCTCTCTCTCTCTCCTTCTCTTTCTATCTCTTCTATGGTCAAGATGAGCTATGTTGCCTCCAGAAAGCAAGTCATCCCTTAGCACACTCAACAGTATCCAGTCCTTCCTTCCCCCACCGGCACACACAACACTTTATCTTTTTGTGACTCCCTCTGAGTATGGAGAGGGGCTCCCTTGCCCGTTAACTTTTGCTGGACAGGGAGACCCAAGAGAAGCTGCCGCCTTGCTCAGCCATGGTACAGAGACTTTTGGACACACATTCCTCTGACATATTCCAACCTGGTCATCTGGCACAATGAGGAACTGAGAACTTCTGGGATCTGAAATACCTCCTTCAGGGTCCCACCCCCCAACCTGACGCACACAATATCCAATATATTATCTTCCTTCTAAGAGAAGGGTTCTTGTTATTTGTCCCATGAAACCCTCACACAGTCTGGTAAAGCCTTCTCAAAATAACATTTGTTGCCTACATTCATAATTGAAGGTAATTCTAAATTTCCATTCAAGGTTAATGAAAATTAAGAGGTGATTTCGCCCAACCTCCATCCAAGTGATCCAAACAAAGGAAAATAATGCCCAGGAGTGCCCTTCAAGTCCTATGAGCAGGACAAGCTCTTTACCCAGCTTGGGAACCCGTGCCACAAAGATCCTCATCTACCCCCAAACACAGTAGGAGCCGCTAAAGCAATAATCAGACGTCAAGCCCCTCTTTCAGCCTCGTTACTCACGCTCCATCCCCGTACACCTTGACGGCATTGACGCAGTTCTTGGCCCAGCCCTGGCTCTGAAGGAAGGGGCAGTCTTCCGTAAACTCCATGCACTGACCTGTGAAGTTGCAACCCTCAAAGATTTCCAGGCGGTAGTGTTCCCCATGCTCCAAGGTCAGAAGGATTTGTGGAAGAAAAGAGGATAAGAAAGAAATAGCTGAGTTACCGGGTTTGGTTTTGCTTTTGTGCCTCCCTTCCCAACCAAGAACCTAAGCAGTGAGCGAGCGGAATGTCAGAGCTGTAAAAGACCTTAAAGACGATCTAGTTTAACTCCTTTATTTGATAGATGGGGAAAATAAGGCCCAGAGAGGATAGACGACTTGCCCAGGGTCATACAGTGACCTTGTCAGTGACAGAGCTGGGATTAGAACACGAACCCATCTTTCATTCTAAGGCTCTTTTTCACCACATACTGCTACCAGTAAACCAAGTGTGATAGGAGCCTTCAGGAGAGAGAAATGTGCTTTAAAAAGGGCAAAGGTGGCGATATTATTAAGAACCCGTTCTGGTCTTTTAGTTTTTTCAAAGTGTTTTCGTATATATTATCTCCTTTGTTCCTTATAGCACCCACTGGTGCCCCCAGAGAACTATCCCTAGTCTTTACAGATGGAAAAACTGAAGGTAAGAGAGGCTCAGTGACCTACCCAAGACTGCACACTTAACCTCTGTTTGCCTCAGCTTCCTCATCTGTAAAAATGGGGATGGTAATAGCCCCAACCTCCCAGGGTTGTTGTGAGGGTCAATGGAGATCCTAAGTGTCAAGCGCTTACCTCACACAGTGCCTGGCACACAGTGCTATGTAAATATTAGCTACCATCATCGTCATTACTGCACAGCAAATGAGTACCAGAAACAGGACTAGAACCCAGGCCTCTCAACTCTTAATCAAGGCAGCTGTCTATTATATTATGTGGTACTCACATGCACACGCACACACACAGACACACAGACACACAAACACACTCACACACCCCAGTTACACAACTTGGAGTCAAGAGACTCTGATTCTTTCTATCTATATAGCTAAGTCACAATCTCTCTGGGACTTAGTTTCCTCACTAGCAAAATATACAAGCTTAACACATAATCTTCTTTTTTCTGTTCCACTTCGAATATAAAAATGTTCTCTTTTTTTTTTGGTATAGATCAAGTCCATCCTGGTCACCACCACCAGCACCACCGTTATTATCATCGTAATAGTGACCTCACCAGGCTTTTGTGATGAAAGAGTTTTGCAAAGATCAGAATGAAGTAAAATGTGAATTATTATTGTTGGCCCTTCACACTTTCCCAAGGAGGCCACATGCCACCCAATATACTGGGCCCAGAATTGGTTAAATTTGAAAAGGGAATAGAAAGCTTTTATTTAAACGTGAAGCCAAAAATATAAAATAGACAATAAAGAAACGTCTTTTTTTTTTTTTCTGAAGCCACTGGTGGGATTTGCATCACCATTCACTTGGAGCAGGAAAAGCATATCCTTGTAAGATAATGTGCATGTCCAGAGGAAAAAGAGAGAACATTGTTCCAATATCCTGGCCCCAAGGGTCCTTCAGTGTTAGTTATAATAAATTCCTTTGGGAAACTCTGGACTTCGGCTGCACATGAATCTGTGATGCAAGTTGGCCCCATGGATATTTTTTGTGAAAACAGCATTCACAAAATACCTAGTATATTTTTCATATAAATAGCATTATGCTGACTTCGTTGCCAACAATTTTAATTCCTTTCTCCACCAGCGATGGCCTTGCTGAGATGCTGGGAAATCATTTTTAACCATTTGAGTTGCCAAAGTGCTGCTGACTTTGCAGCAGCTTCAGGTCAAAATAGGATCCGACATACAGAGGTACCTTCGGACAATGTGAACTCATGGTCACTCAGCTAGGCGAATCCTCTTGTTCCCACTCCAAGGACACAAGACACACAGCTGGATAGCGTGTGAGATGGCGGTTCATTTAAATGAGAAGACCCTAGCCAGGCCAGACATCATCTTCCACCACAGGATTGGGAAATCATAATGGACGTACTGCTGCTAAGACCTTTTGGCTTAGGAAGCCATACTCCCAAAGCTGGGACAGGCACTCACCATTCCTACTGGCCGACAGGAGCCCATGTGGTCATTGTGGCCATTCCAGCGATAGAAGTCAGGGTACTCGCCACGTTCCAGGATGAACTGCTGTCCTCGGAAGTCTGGGTGGTCAAAGCAAATCCAGGCACCACTCTCAACTCGGATAGAGTTGACCCTGTTCATGAAGCCTCGGTCCTGGAAGTTGTCACAGTCCCCACAGACCTCCAGCTTCCGACCAGTGAAGTACTTGCCCTCATAGAAAATTATCTGAGGATTTGATGGGAAATGGGTCAGATTAGGCAATGGAAGCAAAGAATTTTCTCCCCAATAGATCAGTTTAAAGAATATGAATAAAAAGTTCTTAAAAATAGAATATAAAAAACCAAGACATAGACCAACAATTGACACAAATCATTATTAATCAGAGAAGTACAAATGAAAACAACCTGAAGGTTTTACCTTATATGTAGAAAATTAGGAGAAAATGACAAAAGATAGAAACAGTCAATATTAGAGGGGTTTCAAGAAGTCGGGTAGACTAATACACTTGGTGGAGCTATGAATTATTGCAAGCATTTTAAAAAACGTAGAATCCTAAATTTAGAGCTGGAAGTGACCTCAGAGGTCAATTAGTCCAAGTCCCTCATTTTACAGAGAGAGAAACTAAGGCAAAGAAAGAGGCAGTGTCTTGTGCAAGATCACATAGTAAACATCAAAGTTTGGATTTGAAACCAGATCCTCTGAATATACAATCCATGTCTTCCCCTGTATTCTGATGCCAACAATTTTAAATTATATAAGAAAAGTTAATCGACTGCTCATATTCTTTGGCACAGACATGCTACTTTTTACTTCTAGACATATGCCCCAAGAAAGTCAAAGATAGAAGGTCCCATACAGACCAAAATATTTTTAGCAGCATTTCCTGTGGTACAGAAAAAAAATAAGCAAAAATGGGTGCCGGTCAGTTGAGGAATAGCTTAAGGAATTGGGGTATATTCATTTCAATAAGTACTTATCGAGGCAGAACTATCCCTTGCCCTCGAGGAACTTACATTCTATTGGAGGTCAACAACAAGATGAGTGCATACAAACTTCATACAAAGAAAGTAACTGGGGAAGGTACTAAGGGAGGATCATAATATCTTCTATATATCTAGAAATGATAAAAGGGAGAGGAGAGCACATATTTATTAAGTACCTACTATGTGCCAAGGATGGCACGTGCTATGTACTTTATGCTCATTCTTTCATCTCATCCTCACAACAACCCTGGGAGGTAGGGGCTATTATTATCCCCATTTTACAACTGAGGAAATTGAGGCAGAGTTTGAGTGATTAGGGTCCCATAGCCCTAGCTCATATGTAATGGAGGAGAATATGTGTGAACAATTATATACATACAAGACATATAAAAGGATAAGGTCATCCCAGAAAAAAGACACTAGTAGTGATAGGAGGGAAACAGTGGGGAAGAGACTTCTTTTTGTTTTGTATGCCTAGTAACTAGCACAGTGCCTTGTACATAGTAGGCTGTGTGTGTGTGTGTGTGTGTGTGTATGTTTGTGTTTGTTGAATTGAATCTAAAATGATAGAGTGCCTGCCCTTAAGGGGCTTACATTCTTTTTTAAATTTTTTTTAACTTTCTTTAATTATTTCTTGTATTATTGTGTCAAACTTCTTTTTTTTTTTTTTGGAGGGGGGAAGGCAGGGCAATTGGAGTTAAGTGATTTGCCCAAGGTCACACAGCTAGTAAGTGTCTGAGGCCACATTTGAACTCAAGTCCTCCTGACTCCAGGGCTGGTGCTCTACTCACTGCACCATCTAGCTGCCTCCATGGAGCTTACATTCTAATGGGCTGTGAGGAATGTGCTTTGTAAATGGTAAAGCACTAGGCAGAAGTAGAGGCTGTTATCATTTTGAGATTCTGTCCTGTCCTCCTCAATAAAAAGATGCATAGCAGTATATCTTAAAGTCATAGAATCTGCCTAATATAAATTCACAGTTAAGGCAAATCCATAGAATTTTGGTAATGCATAGAAGAGTACTCGGTGTGATCCACTGGTCCATTACACTGGAAAGTATAGCCTCAGAAAGGGCTTCTTTTGTGAGGCCCAAACTGTCTTTCTTTGATAGGCCAGGCATTTTCTTGGACTCTATTCATTGGTGGTTTTTATTTTATTTTACTTTTTTTAAGGGGATGCAAACCCTTTCAAACCTGAACATGCACCTTACACTATCAACTCATATAAAAAAAAATTCCTGACAGTTTGAATGATCCAGTAGTAGAGTGGTCTGCTTTGGAAGAGAAGTGGTTCCCTTTCACTAGGATCCTCTAGAATAAGCCTGGATAGCTCGAGTTAGAGCTGTTGTGTGTGTGAGAGATTCCTGTTTGGGTCTGGAGTTAGACCAGAGGGCTTTTGCGTTTCTTAAAATCTTTGACTTGATGACTTCTGAGATCCTTTCCAGCTCTGACTTGTTTCATGTCTGTGTGTTGAAGCTGCCTGCACAGTGATCAATGACTTGGAAAGGAAAGGGAGGAAGAAAAGGAAAGGGGAGGAGGAAGTTGAAAGTAGAAGCTGGAAGGACAAGGCAAGGTAGAGAAATGAGCATGGGTCATGTATCCAGAGGTCACAGGGATCTTGGTCCCATCCCAGCTCCTCATTGTAAAGTCAGTAAGTCGGTCAACTAGGATTTATTAAGCACCCACTACATACCCCAGGCACTGTGCTAAGCTCTGGGGATACAAAGAAAGCTACAACAAGCAAATCAAATGTGCAAGAATGAAGTAAATGGTGAATGTATGCTGCTGAAGCCCAGAAGAGAAGTGACTTCCCAGCAAGGGCAGCCAGGTGTCCTGACTCTAGGTCCAACGGCTCTTCTCACTGCAGCCCTCTGAGCAAACCTGGCCTAGGTCAAGTCGAAGAGACCCAATAGAACCCTAGAACCAAAACTGGACCTCACTTCGGAGGCCATCTAGTCCAGCCCCCTCATCTTACAGATGAGGAAGATGAGACCCAAGGAAGTTAAGTGACTCGCCCAAGGTCACATAGGCAGTAACTGATGGAGAGGAGGGATCTGCACCCAGGCGCTCTGCCTGCTAGAAGTCTAAGAAACTATGAACTGGGGGCTGGGAGTGGTTGTTCATATTGCAGAAGGATTCTTCACTATTCAAAAGGTTTCACCTTTTGAAAAAAGAGAGCTTCTCTAGAGCATTTAAAATCCGACCCATTTATAAAAATTTGATGTGTGCACAACTTTTCCTGAAACACACACACACACACACACACACACACACACTCTATTTGCATCAAGAGCAGAATACAGAAGAACCAGCTAGTTGCCTGTGACTGAGTCCTCAACCTCATTCCCTACTTTCTGGGTTTCAACCCCGTTCCCTCTCTCCCCAGTTAGGTTAACCTCTCTTGCCCTCCTGCCCCTCCTCTCACCCTTCTCCCACCCACAGCCCCAGCACAACGCCTGTTTTCCCCAGTCTGTACTCACTTTCCCCGAATACTGCGACATGTTCCTTCTTCAGCTGTCTAGAGCCCCAGATGCACCCCTAGAGTCCTCCGTGACGTGCGACGTGCAGGTAGTTGGACGCCCCAATATATAGAGGGGCGGGGAGGCGCCGTCTTAGGGCCTGGGGCCTGGGGACAATGACCCAGCCCTCAGGGCTTTAGAGCTAGTGCTTTGTCGGCAGCCTGCCCCTGCCAGGGCCCTGCTGATGCCAGGGTTTGATTGAGCGCCGATAGCGGGACAAAAGATTTGCTTGGCCTGGGCCGCGACCTATTAGTGACGATGAGTGCTTTCCTGCCATCTGGGCACGTCTTTTGCAGGGGAGGGCCCCACTGACCCTGCTTTCACAAGGGCCCTTGTCAGTAGCAGAAAAACCATTGAACTAGGAGTCAGGAGATCTGCCATAAGAATGGTTGTGTGACCTTTCCAGGTCCTGCCCCCCAATCCACACCCCACCGATCATTTTTAAAATGAGGACAGAGGATTAAATGACCTCTAAGGCCCTTCCCTACTAACTTTAAAAGTCTATCCTGAGAGCCTACATCCAGGCTGAAGGGAAGAAAGGTGGAGGCTTTCAGGGCTACCCTAAAAGGAAAGGAGCTCTTTCCAGAGGAAGTCACATTGTGTGTGTTCATATTGTGGATTCTCTCTTTGGCACTAAGGATCTTAGACCTAAAGCCAGAAGGGCTCTTGGAGATCCTTAATTCTACCCCTCCATTTTACAGACTAGGAATCTAGGGTTAAAAGACATTAAGTGATTTGCTGGAGGTCATTCACATTGTAAGAGAGGGAGCATCTAAATCCTGGTCCTGTGAGTCCAAATCCAGGCTCTTTCCTCTGCACTGCACTTCTGTTCCCACTTTTTCACTCCCTTTGACATCAGTTCTTCCTCTAGGTCCTATCCTCCTATTTGATTGTAAATGCCTTGGGACCAAAGTTTATGTCCTAGATAATCCTTCCTATATCGTAGTTATCTTACAAAGATTGGTTAAATGAAAGAAAGAATGAATGTTTGGTTTCTCCTCCGTCAATCACATGGGTATGTAGTTGCCATTCATTATAAACTAATGAAAGTAAGAACCAGGTCTTAGTTATCTTTGTATCCTGCCCATAGTATACTTCAACACTTCAGTGTATGTGTGGTCTCATCCATTCATGTGTCTATTTACTTCATAGCCCTTCTATGCAACTAACTATAAAGCATCACCAGGAAAATTGTTGTATTAAACAGATGTCTTTCTTGTTTTATTTTGTGCTAGGGAGCAGCTTGGAAGCATTAAAAACACTGCACAATTTCTTACGTTCAGTCCAGTCTGCTTTCTTTCTCCTGTTCAGTTCCGGGTCCAATTCACTTCCCATGAGCAGTGCCAGTCCCAGATATCTGAACTGTTGGATAAACTCAGTGACCTGACCTTCCAATGGCATAGCATCCTGTTTGCAGATCACATTGTGCTGATTGCATCAAGCCCCTTAGCACTCCAGAGCCTCCTTAATGAGATCCATGATTCCTCAAAAGGGGAAAATCCAGATGGAAAAACTAAATGAATGGAAAACTGCCTGTACATAGTAGGCTCTCATTAAGTGGCTAGTGAATGAATGACCGCTGGTTAAAATTAACATCAAGGACTGCCTTAAAGGGGAAAAGAGAACCCCAAAGAAGACAGGCAGTGGAAGGAAGAGGGGAGGTGCATTTGCCTTTACGAGTGGTTCTTCTTGCCCTTCCTTGGCCATCTGCTTGGAAATGAGAAATGGAAAGCTGCAAAGCAGAGATTCCACAAAGACTTTGACAGACAGAGAGGAGGTGGCATACCTCTTGGTCGTCACAAACGTGAACTGAAGGGCTAGGTTAGAGACAACTGGGTGAAAGGGCAATAGCAGGCGTCTGTTTTCTAGGGGCCACTATAGAGCTCACTCCCCCCTTTCCCTAAGTGAAGACTCAGCTATGTAAGTGAAGTCAGAGCTCCCTGACAGCAACAGAATGCTAAACAGAAAAGCTGGGTGCCAAGATTCCAAGTCCATGCCCTATACTGAAAGGAAGAGCTCCAAACACACACACACACACACACACACACACACACACACACACACACACACACACGCGAGCTCGCGAGCACACATGCACAAGCGAGCACAACCCTCATGAGAAGTTGGGGGCGGGGCTGAGGGGAGAACTGGAACTGCGTCCACTGAACCAACATTGCAACTTTGTCAAGTACACTTTCCAAGCTGTTGAATACATTTTTCTTGTGAAATATTATATAGTTTGTTTCCCTCTCTCCCCTCCTTTCCCTCCCCTCTCTACCTCTCAGGAGGTATTGGAGCTATGACCAGACCACCTCCTGCTGATGCCCCAGCCCCACTTACCAGATCGCCAGAAGTCAACAGAGGCTGATTGACCCACTTCCTACTCCTTCATCTCATATATATGGTTAAGATGGTAATATGATTGACCCACTTCCTACTCCTTCATCTCATATATATGGTTAAGATGGTAATATGAAGGTTATAGAAGGACTCGAATCTCCTACACACAATCTAGCAAAAGAAAAACAAAAAAATAACGCAAGTAAACTCTTTTACTCAGTTAAAAACTGAACAAAATGAGTCCAGAATTCAGTGAAAACTGGGAGATAATTCACCTGGGGGAAGCCCTACAAGTCATGGTAAATGGACCTAAAGCCAGTGAATACTGAGAGGCCATGCCAAGGAAAAGATGAGTAGATGAAAGAAAATTCTAGTTACAGTGAAGAAATATTATGGATTAAAAGAAACCCAAGAAGTGATCATCAATGAAAAGAGTGACTCCACACAGCATTAGCAAATCCACAAGGGAAAAAAAGTGACTTGGCCACAAGGACTAATGAATAGCTAGAAAAAATGAAACAAGAGTCAAGAGGGGTAGCACATGCCAGTTATCTCTGCTATTGGGGAAGCTGAGGCTGCTGGGTTGATTGAGTTTGGAGGTTCTGGGCTTCAGCCCAACTGAAGGTGATCAATGTCTGAGTATGGTGAGCCCCTGGAAATAGGGGGCCACCAGACTGCATAAGGAAGGGCAAACTGAACCAAGTCAGCAATCGAGTAGGTCAAAGTTTCCATGCAAATCAAGAGTGGGATTGGGCCCTTAAGTGGCTGCTGCACTTCCAGCCTGGGCAAGATAGGGAGATGAAGGAAAGAGGGAGAGAGAGAGAGAGAGAGAGAGAGAGAGAGAAAGGAAGAAAGAAAGGAAGGAAGGAAGGAAGGAAGGAAGGAAGGAAGGAAGGAAGGAAGGAAGGAAGGAAGGAAGGAAGGAAAAAGAGATTTTAAAAATGTAATTAGAATTGAAATAAGAGGGGCAGCTAGGTGGTGCAGTGAGTAGAGCACCGGCCTTGGAGTCAGGAAGACCTGAGTTCAAATCTGACCTCAGACACTTGACATACTAGCTGTGTGACCTTGGGCAAGTCACTTAACCCCAATTTCCCTGCCTTCCCCCCTCCAAAAAAAAATAGAATTGAAATAAGACCTCTAGATCAAGAAATAATTGGATGGAAAATAAATTACTTAGAAGTAGAAAGCCTCCCTAAACTAATGGAATACCTAAAAAATATTGAATAGTTAAATAGCTAAACAGTTTTAGCAAAAATGCTACAATAACATATTTAAAAGATTATACATCATGACCAAGGTTGGATTTATGAGAGGAATTCAGAGCTTATTCAATGTCAGGAAATCTATAAACATAATTGACCACATTAATAACAAAAGCAATGAAAATCCATTTTTTGAGATGCAGAAAATGTTTTAAAAAAACCAAACAATCAAGCAAAAACCATTAAGAAACATGGGACTAAATGGACCCTTCCTTAATACGGTAAATAGTATGTACCTATACCTAAAACCAAGAGTTAGCCTTATGTGTAATGGAGCTAGAGGCCTTTCCAGTAAGATCAAGGGAAAGCAAAGATGCTCAAACTACTATTATTTGATATAGCTTTAGAAATATCACCCCTCCCCTGCATCCCATGGCAATGACAAAGAAGAGAAATGATGGAATAAGCATAGGCAAAGAGAAAACAAAATTATTTTTACAGATGATACAATGGTTTACTTAGAGAACTCTAAAATTAAGCTAAAATAATTGAAACAATAACTAACCTCGGGAGAGCAGACGGATAGAAAAGAAACCCTTCAAACATTCGCTACCTGTGTGACCCTGGTCATGTTGCTTAAATTGCCTAGTCCTCAGTTTCCTCATCTTAAAATGAGGGAGTTGAGCCTGGTGGCTCCTGAGGATCCTTCCAGCTCTAGTTCTATGATTCACATATTACCAACAAAATACAGCTGGAGAGGTAGAAAGAGAAATTCCATTCAAAATTACTACAGCAATCTATAAAATATCTGGGAGTCCACTTACCAAGACCCATACAAGAAGTATGTAAATACAACTCTAAAATATTCTGGACAGAAATGAAGATAAATAATTAATTGGAGAGATACTGATTGTTCGGGGTTGGGGCCATGTCAATATGATAAAACGACAATACTACCTAATTTCCTTATATAGTGCCATGCCAATGAAACCACTAGACTTACTTTAAAGAACTAAAAATAATAGCAAAATTCTTCTGCAAGGAACCCAAGGTCAAGAATCTTAAATAATTTTTTAAAAAGTGTGAAAGGGAGTCTGCAACACAAGTTCTCAAATTATACTATAGAGCAGTAGTCTTAAAGACTGGGCTGTCACTGGCCAAACCCCTCTGCCATTTTATATGGTCTCCGAGTGTCTCATTTTGTTCTAATCCTGAGCTTGGACCAACCGACAGCCTGAGTCAGCAGGGCCTTGACACAAGGTAATCTCCAGGCCACTGAGAGGTTTCTGAGGAGGAAACTATTCTTATCGTTCCTCTTTCAGAGGTGAAGCAGCTTGAGTGTTATCTGTGCATCTAAGAAATGATGCCAACTTTGGTTTTGCCCTTTCTGAGTGGGGATTCTGGTATAACTCCCTTAGGAGTTGCCCTCACAAAGGCAGCACATTTTTCAGGTTATGCAGAGCTGGCCTAACAGATTTTCTCTGCCTAGTGGGGACAAGACCAGGCAAAGCAGGAAGAATTTAAAACAGAAGCTAATGTGTTTTGGGGGGTTTGTTTTTTGTTTTGTTTTGTTTTAGTTTTAGTGAACATGAAAAATGACCGGCCGAAGACCTAGCACTTGGCATGAACAGTATTTCCCTTTGGATTCAGAATCAAAGTGCTCCTTATTAAAATGAAAGGCAGGGTTAGATTTCTCTAAAGTATTTTTAAAACCTTTCTTTCTCCTCCTCCCCAATCCAAAGTTCCTTTCTTCCTGACCCAGGGCTGGCCTTGGTAACAGGCAGTTGCTTCGGTAGAGTGATTCCAGGAGCGTCCAGTCCCTCCCCGCCTCCTCCCTTGGCTACACAGGCAGTTAAGGTACCCGAAATTGTCTAGGAAGTTTTGTTTGTTTTGAGCCCCAAAAGCTTTCCTTTAAAAATAAATGCAAATGATCCCTGAAAGAAATAGTTATTGATTAATATGTGGCTGGGGTGTTTGAGGAATTAAGACAGTTGGCTAAGAGCAAGGGGTGGGTGCCCCCTGGAGGAGGGAGGAGGAGGAAGGAGGCAGGAGGACGAGGGGGAAGGAGATGGGGGGAGGAGAGAGAAGGAGGAGGGAAGAAGAGGAGGGCAAGAAGGAAGAGGGGGAAGGAAGAGGACAGGAGGAAGAAGGAGGCAGGAGGAGGAGGGAGGAGAGGGAGGAGGAAGAAGAAGAGGGGGAGGAAGGAAGTTCTTTTTAGTGAGGAATGTCTGGCAAAAGGTGATACTTATAGTCACAGGGACTCAAAGGGACCTTACAAATTATCCAGTTCCATCTTCTCATTTTATTTTTTAGATGAAGCAACTGAAATCAAGAGAGGGGAAATTACTTGTTCAGAGTCACAAAGGTAATAAGTAGTTACACAGTGCTGATTTGAACCCCAGGTCTTTTGATTCCAAACCCAGTGCCCTTCTTTACACCAAGCAGCACTGCTGGATCTTATTCTTCATTCAGATTAAGAAGGAATAGGCATGATTTCCCCCATTTTAGGGACTGGGAAACTGAGAAATGCAGTGGAAGATTTCATCAAAACCTCCTTTAGGAACTGATCCTTGAAAGAAGCTATGGTCCAGAAAAGCTAATTGGCCCAAGAATAAACAGCAAAGTGATAGGTGAAAAGGGATTAGAATTCAGAATTTTAAAATTCACAACAAGGTGGGGTATGTGTGTTGGGGGTAAGGGCTTCCTCTCTTTTTTTTCTTTTTTGCCACTTCACTGAAAAAAAAATTCTGGACTTAAACACCAACTAAAATGAGCATTTCCATATACAAAGCAGAACACAAAGGACTATACATGAAAATGCAACTTTTTATTATGTATAGCTTGCTTTTCCTTTTATGCTTATAACAAATTTAACACATAATTTTCAAAGTTATTTTGTTTATCTGTGTTTCCTTCTGGCCTTCCCTCTGCTCTCTGTGCATTAAAAAGAAATGCTTCAATGATCCTCTTTTCTTTCTTTTCTTTTTCCTTTTCCTCCTTCATTCCTCTCTGGATTCAGCTCCTGACTCTCTAGACCTTTTTTTTCCTCTACCATTACCCTAGAAGATCCTTCTGTCTCCTGCTCTCCTCACCCTGAAACATACTTCGGTCCCTGTATCCCCTTCCTCTGATTGGTTAGTTTCTCCCAGAATCTCCGTTTTAAGGGAGCCATATTCACTCCTTCATTCTTCTCCAGGCTTTGCTCCTGAGAAGCCCCTGTGTGGGCGTCTACTACCTCCTCCCAGCTTTTCAGCTTGCCTTTTATGTGCTATCTTCCCCCATTAGAATGTAAGCTCCTTGAGGTCAGGGACTGCGTTTCATCTGCTTGTATGTCTATTCCCAGTGCTTAGCACAGCTCTTGGAATATACTTAATAAATGCTTGGTGACCTAACTTTTTTGCAGGGGAGGGACAACCCTTTCACCATCCCTTTTGTCCCGTCTACTTCCGCCATTAAAAAAGTATTGTAACAAATATGCATAGTAAAAAAAAAAAAACCCAACAAATTCCCCCATCGGCTATGTCTGAAACCATAAGTCTCATTCTTCGCTTGGAGTGCATCACCTCTTTATCAAGAGGTGGCTAGCACACTTCAAAATTAGTCTTCCGCAACACTTTCCTGACATTTTCTTTTTTGAGAGGTCTGTGTCAAAATTCCTACCTGCCTTGCTCAAGAACAGAAATAAAGAAAAGAAAGATTCGAGAAAACTTCATATGTAACGGGAGCTTAGATTCTGTCTGGTTACAGTCTCCAGAAACTTAAAATTGAGTGCCACTCAAAGGGCAGTGAAGAGGCCCAGAGTGGACGGGAGCAGGCAGCAACACACTACCAATGGAGCATCGGGCAAGGGACAGGTTAAAGAAGAGCTTATCAAAGATAAATTGACCAGACAAGCTGGTCACACAGCGAAATGGAAGGATAACAGATTAACAGTCCAGCGTTCCATTCATATCTCCACAACATCAAAGGGACCTACGGGAATGTCCCCCATCTTGTTGGGGTTGGGTGGACTAGATGTGAAGGATTTACAGGAAGACAAGAACAAGAGTCAGACAGGATGAGAAGTTGTGGCTGGGTTGTGGTCTTAACCCTCAGAGAGAGTAAATATCCTCATGGATGAGATTGTCGATCCAGCAAAGTGTAGTAGTTGGAAAAGCAATGAACAGGTGATTCAGAAGATCTGGTTGTTAAACTAACTCTGCCACTTCATGACCTTGGAGGAGATGCTTTGCCTCAATGAGACCCAGTTGTCATATGCAAATAAGTAAATAAAAAAACAAATGAATAACCCTGTCATCTCTGTAATTCCTCTGTGTCAGTTTTATTTGTTGACTATGTTCCTTTTTTCATATATCACCATACTAATTTAATTTTTTTCAATGAACACTTACAAGCATACACTATGAGTCAGAGTAGGTATGATATTGCATATCACTGGAGATACAGAGATACATCTATCCTGTCTCAAGCAGTTTATAATAGGTGTGGGGGGTGGGAAGACATGTACAGAAATAACTCTGAAACGAGGCCAGTGAGATAAGTGTAAAGGAGAGATCCAGGCAAATTGCTATGAGAAATCTGAGGAAGGAAAAGTCACTGTTACCTGGGAGAGGAGGGGGACGGGAAGGAAACCTCATAGGACCATAGATTTAGAGTTGGAAAGGATTTTAGTGATTATTTAGTGATTAGTTAACATTTGTTCAAGGTCATACAGGTAGTAGGCACCAAAACTGAAATTTGAACCCAGGTCTTTCGATACCAAATCCACTATACCATCCCTGCCTCTTTCCTTTGGGGAAAGTTTCCTGAATGAAGTGGTCAAACTAATTTGGTCCTGGAAGGAAATAAGGGACAAACAGGATGGAGACAGTATGGGAGAAAGAGTCCCCCTTTGCCATCCTAACCTTGAATAACTTCAAGCTATGATCAGAAAGAGAGAAAGGGAAGGATCAGGTTTGGGAGTGAAGATGAATTTGGTTGGAGTCATGTCGAGTCTGAGGTGCTGGTGGGGCACCCAGGTAGAGATCTCCTAAAGACAATAACAGCCTGGAATGACCCAATTTGGATTTACTAACCCTGATCTCAGGATTCTTTGAAATGCTGCTTCTCCTATACAAGTCATCACTGCTAACTTGCTATAGCTTACTTGTACAATATTACTTATACCACTTATAGCTCATCTTTTCATTGACCTTTGAGCTGCTTGAAAATTTTCAATTGCAATGGGGAGGGGGAGTTTGATTGAGTTGATCAACCACTTACCTCATCCCATCTAAAGTAAGTGACAAGATGTTATGTCATGACTTACCAGGTGAATACTCTTCTCAGTTGAATCAATCAATCAATTACAGGGTTTAAATTGAATGTGAAAAGTCCTTTAGATGTCTTCAAAAGTCACTGGATGAACTGGAGTGATGTTTCACAGGAAGTGTTGGATTCTGGGCATTCAAGCATCTGACTTAAGGTGGAATCTTTCTAGTCAAGTCTCTGAGAAGGAATTACTTGGCCCGGCCTCATCCTCCTCATTTGACCAGAGGAAAACCTCGTGAACTTTGACAGGTTAGAGATTTGGAGTTTCTATCAGCATCCTGGCAGGACTCAGGATAACAATGACTGGTGGCAGTTTTAGCATACGGAGCCAAGGATAAACTAGATACAATGAGAAAAGACAGGTTTAAGATGCCACAAGTAAGTCTGCAGAAAAGTCACACCATGCCTGAAGGGAATTTTGTGAATTCCTCATTACAGGAAAAATATTCAATAATTAGGAACTATAAGTAACCCTCTTTGTCATACATGTCATATAAGCCCACTTTCCCCTAAACTCTGTATGTAGGAGGAAAATGGGTTACAGACTTGGGAGGTGGGGTAGGCATGTTTTGTGCCAAGTGTTTTTTACTATGCCATCTTAATAAATACCCTTTTTTAAAAGACTGGCTGACTAATTGATACCAACTGATACATTGCTAGGAGCTTCTAAGCTATACAGCATTAGAAAAATATCCTCCAGCCCTTTAGGACTTCCATTAGAGCGCTGAACAGACATAGTAGCCTCCATCTGTTGACCCAATCTGCCAGTGCAAGTGGGATTTGGAAGAGTAAGTCCAGAGCATATGCTACATATTTATTCTAGGCTGTGGTGTTCCCTGGTGCCATATAGTATCACCAGCAGAACACTGGTGTTTTTGTGACAATGAGAAATTTGGGATCATTGAAAGCACTGTGAAATTTTTCAAAGGTATTCAAACCCAGTCTCCTTCTGCTTTTCAATTTCAATGTCTATTAGCAGCACTTGTCCAAGATATACATATATAGATGGGCTAATTCAATATATTAAATTCTGCCATATATGTATTTTTGTTTTATTTCTTTTCAGTGTCCATGGTAAAAGCTATTTCTATTTTCTTTTGCATTGTAGTGAATTTCTTTGAGGATATGGAAGATAAAATCCAAGAAAGAAAGAATGAGTGGTAAAATCCCTGGCCTCAAATGTTTATTCTCAAACATCCAAAATTTAGACAACAAGCAAGAGGAACTAGAGGGCCTAATACAAGAAGGCAAATTTGACTCACAGGTATCACTGAGGCTTAGGGAATCAACCCCATGATGATAATGTAAGTCCATATGAATATATACCATATTCAAAACAAACAAGATAGGTGAAAGAAGGATGGGCTCAGTGGTATAGCACTATATATTAAGAAGGTATATTCATGTGAAGGAATCCTTGAATGATAGATGGGTAATATTTGGGTAAAGATTAAAGTGGGTAATGGGACCATTTTTTTTCTCATTTGCCCTTTCTAGGCAGAAAGAAAATAGATTAGGAGTTCAGGTAAAAGATCAGAAACTGGACAAAGGGGCATGATATAGTAATGAACTCTCTCTCTCTCTCTCTCTCTCTCTGCCAAAAGCAAAACAATTAATAACTTCTTGACTTGCCTCAATGATGACTTGATTTTTCAAAAGTTGGAAGAACCAACAAGGAGAAATTTAATTCTAGATTTGATTTTTATTAATAGGGAAGAACTGGTTGCTGAGAGGGAAATGATGGGAACTTTAAGGTGAAGTAAATATCCCCTCACAGAGTTTGTGATAGAGATAAAGGAAATCAGACCCAATCTAGATCTTAGAAAAGTCTTAGTGTGTTTATTTTGGCTACATTGAAAAAAAAGAGGGAGATCAATGAAGGGACAATACTACTACTTCGGGTGGATGAGATAATAACTGACAACAGAAAGAAGGCAGGGCTGCTCCCTTCCAATTTTGCTTCCATTTTCTTTGCCAAGGAAAATGACCTTTGCACTGGAAATGGCAAAACAAAAAATTGCTAACAGGGAGTCGATACCCAAGATAAGCAAGAACGAATTAAAGAGAGTACATAGCTGTCCTTTCTGAATTGAAGTCACCCAGCCCAAATGATCAATATCCTTGGGTATTGGTACAACTGGCTCATAGGAGTGCCAAACCACTACCAGTGATATTTGGAAGATCATAGAGAATACAGGTACAAAACTGGAAAAAGTAAAATGTTTTTCCAATTTTCTAAAAGGAAGAGAATAGTGTCTGCAAACCTTTGGCCAGTGAACTTGATTTTTTTTCCCCAGGGAAATTCTAGAGTGGATCATTAAAAAGAGGGTCAATGAATATCTAGAAAAAGCAGTGATCACAGAGTCAACATGGTTTCATTAAGAACATGCCATGCCAGAAAACTTTATTTCCTTTTTTTTTGCAAGTTTATTAAATGGATAGACCAAAAGAATGTCCTAGATCTACTTCACCTCGATTTTAGTCAAGTATTTGATAACGTGTTGCATACTACTCTTGCAGAACAGATGGCAACATGTGGACAAGATAATGTCATTATCAGATGGATTCTAAATTGGTTGGATGGCTTGACTGAAAGAATGATAATTAGAATGCTAGGTCTGGAGTCAGGAAGACCTGATTTCAAATCCAGCCTCAGACATTCAGTAACTGAGTGATCTTGGGAAAGTCACTTAACCCTGTTTGACTCAGTTTCCTCATGTGTAAAATGAGCTAGAGAAGGAAATAGCAAACCACTCCAGTGTCTTTGCCAAGAAAACCCCCAAAAGGGTCACAGAGAATCAGACACAGCTGAAATGACTGAACAATTAGAATAGATAGTAGTAACAGTAGTTTTGATGATGATAGTAATGATTCAATGTCAACATGACAGTAGGTGTCCAGTGGAATGCCCCAGGGATCTGTACTTCTGTACTGTTTAATGTTTTTCTCAATGATTTGGATAAAGACATTAATGCAATGCTTATCAAATTTGCAGATGAATTGATGATAGGAAGGATAGGTAGTATACTGTATGGCAGAGTCAGGATTCAAAAAGATCTGGACGTTGAGTTGAACTCAATAAAATGAAATTCATACCAGTTCCACAGTTAACACATAGCAAATAGCAAAGAAACCCATTTATTCAAATGATAACAAAGCAGAAATAAGAGAAGCTATGCATAGGAGAGTATATATCAAAGAATACAGAGTAAAGGAGCTGTCCTATTGAGAGTGAGACAACTCAACCAAGAGGGAATGTCCTTGATCTCACCTGAGGGGAAACTCCCCAAAGTTATCTAGAATAACGAGCTTGGAATAGGGACATGATGGAGACTGCCAGCTCTTCTCATGTCTTCCTAGAATCTTTTCCTTTGGTAATCTGAAGTGGGGTTTCTCCCTGGAACCTGGAAGCCAGAGGCACCCAAAGCAACCTGAAGCTTAACGAATCCCAAAGAGGATTGGCCCTGAAGAGTCACAAAGGTAGACTGGTGAAGCTCTCTTACTAATTCTGCCCTGTCCCTCACAGGGTAGGGCATTCATCCCCACCAATAAGGAGAGAGTCCCATACCAATGAGCTATGGGATAGGAGTTACATATGAGCACAATTCTGATGTTTCCAAGAGTCATAGATATTGTTAAGAACCCTTCAAGGTTGAATGTGATTGGTATGAACCCACAGTTTCAACAATGGGCCATAGGTTGGTACGGATTCTTTATAAGATTTTTTTTTGGTCAACCTTAAGCTTCTGGCACCATCAGTGGGCATATAAAATTATTTTCAAAGATTTTACTGCAAGGCTTTTGTTTAAAGTGAAGGATTCCATCACTGCAGAACATTGTCCTAGAAGACCTATAAGGTCCCTCCTGGGAATTGTGAGAGACCACATGCTTGCACAATGAGGTCTGTCTCAGTAAGGTTTCTGAAAAAGGCCTCAGGGACTCTACCCTGTAGCCACCCCTTAGGCTGCCCATACCTGGGGTCTTATGGGGTAGGGCAGAGAAGTTCAAGGAGAACCCTGTTCTGGGAGCACTGCCTTCTGGCCAAGCATAGAACCATAATTGTAGCAACTATTTCAGTCAGATAGTTACCAAAATATGTTATTTTCTTAGTTTCTACTTTGGGCTCCTTGCTTGACATTGTGGGGGATATTAGAGAATTGAAACTCCTAAGCCAGTCAGGAAAGAGAACTCAGAAATGCCAAGAACTTGGGACAAGAGCCAGGTTTATCTATATTGGTACCAGGATGGTTCCCTTGCTTAAAAATGACACCCCTGCCATCCTCTTCTCATTGCCTGAGATTCCACCATTAGCTATCTCTTTGCACTAAGCATTACATGGTCTTTTAAAGATACAAACACTGCTCATAGGGATGATGCTTTAAGTCCCTAACACCATAGTGTGAATGAATTTATCAGAAAACTTTTCTCAGTGACAAGTAAGGGGAGACAAGGGCAATCTGTATGTTTTTAGTGTCAGTGGGAGTAGATTTGATATGAATGGGATCATTCCCATTGAATGGGAAGGGAGGGAGGGAGGGAGCAAAGGGAGGGAGGGAGGGAGCGAAGGAAGAATCTCAGAATGGGGAGAGAGAAGTAGGGACCTGGGGCAGATAATATTGTTCGCTCCATCCAGAACACAACAGTGAGTTAAAGAAACCACAAAAAGACTGCCTGGAAGGGAGGGCAAAAAATGCCAAAGAAGAAGCAATAAGTTTTACCTTTATGTCTTGACGATAGCAGAGGGAGGAAGGAAAGATATTTATGGGCTAATCATCTTAGGCCTTTTTCGGCACCAGCTGGTGGAGCCTTCTTTTCCTCTTCTACCAGCTGCTTCCCTGAATCACTGCCCGACCATCAAGAGCTGGAGACATGGCAACCAAAGCCGAGGGCCCTGTGATTTGCTGTATCCTAGGGAGAACTCTGCGTAGGGGTGTTGAAAACATTCCACAAGGTCACAAGTTTCTTTACCCAGATTCCTCTGGTGTTTTCAAGTCCCAGCATCTCCGAAGGCTCCCCCAGCTAGAAGGGTGATGAGGTGGTCTTGGAGTCATGGAGGATGTGAAGGGAGGGTGATGGGGGAATACAGATGGGATTTCCTAAGCTAGCCCTCTAGAGTATTCAAATCCCACCTCTGAGCTGCATAGCCTGTATAACCGTGAGGGTGGCACTTAACCTGCCTGTGCCTCAGTGTCCTTATCTGTAAGATGAAAGAGTTATCCTAGAAGATTTCTGAGGTCCATTCTAATCCTATGAAGTTAAGCAGTTACCAGTTTGGCACCAGTTGGGGCCAATTTGGTCCCAACATCCCCTTTCTCCATGTTCAAGTTAACTTTGTTGGTAATCTGACAGATGTTAAAGCCTGGCCCCTAGTGGTCATCACCTATAACTACATGATTAGCCCCCTGCCCTAACTGTCCCACGACTTGGGCTCTCTCTGCCCACTAATCCTTTAGACCTAGTGAATTGAAGGCAAAAAAAAAAAAAGTATACAAACAAAAAAAAGAGATTTTGTACACACACTCAGGGTGTGGAATTTAAATTTTGTAAGATATTAACCGAAGGACTCTCACCCACAACACACCGTTCTCAGTTCTTATCACCTTCCTTGGAATGATCTTCCTTTACCTCGCTTGAGCATTTGAAAAAAAAATTCATTTTGAAAGCAATTTCACGTTTATTCTATCATTTGAGTCTCACAAAACTCCAGTAATATATGTAAGGCAAATACTATCTCAATGTAACAGATGGAGAAACTGAGGCATAGATTGTATCATAGAATATGGTGCATACTGAACTGGAAATCAGGAGAATTGTGGGTAATCTGCTTCCCTTTTCTGGGCCTTATTTTTTCATCTGCAAAAATGAGGGGGTTAGATGGGATGACCTCTAAGTTTTTCACTGACACAATCATTCTGATTCTATTCATAGAGCATTTTAATACTATTTCAAAATGTTTTCCTCTTTGTGTTCTTGTCTGACCATCACAATGCCCTTGTGAGGTAGGTAGTACTGGCAAGCATTAGCCTCATTTTGCAGATAAGGAAACCAAGCCCCAGAGAGGTGGTGACTTTCCCAAGGCCATGTAGTCAGTGGTAGAGCTGGGACTAGAACCCAGACCTCTTGGAGGCTTGACTGGCCTTTCTAGCAAATTTCACCCCCTCCTTCTTGCAGGACAGTTGTTTGGGGGGGTGGGGGAGGAGGGGAGTGTATTGGAGGGCAGCCTGGTGAAGGCCTGTGTCTATCACCAGTGAATTCCACCTAAGCAACCTCAGGTTTTTCAGCCAAAACTCTAAACTCAGAACATTTCTTCCTGGAAGTTGTGCCCTGAACTCTTTGTCCTATGACCAGAGATGTGCTGGTAAATGTTTAACAACTGGCTCTCTGAAAAACATGACACACTCTTAAATTTAATCTTTATCATTATCATTTCCTGGACCACTTTCTTAAGTCTAGACAACCAACAAAACAATAAATCAAACCCTGATTTGTAACATTTGCCATTTCAAGGTAGAATTGCTAACAGTGAAAAATTTTTCCCCAACTTTTTAACATGTTTATTTCAAGTTTTGAGTTCCAGATTCTATCCCTCCCCTCCTCTTCCCTCTCCCTGAGATGATAAGCAATCAGATACAGATTATACTTGTGCAATTATGTAAAACATTTCTATATTAGTCATTTTGTATAAGAAGACTTAAATAAAAGAAAAAGAAAGGAAGGAAGGAAGGGAATGAAAATAGCATGCTTCAGTCTGTATTCAATCAATATTAGTTCTTTCTCTGGAGGTAAATAGTATGCTTCACTATTAGTCCTCTGGGATTGTTTTAGATCATTGTATTGCTGAGAATAGCTAAGTCCTTCACAGTTCTTCACTGAACAATGCTGCTTTTACTCTATACAATGTTCTCCTGGTTCTGTTCACTTCACCATGCATCGGTTCTTGTAAGCCCAGGTTTTTAACAGTGAAAATTTAACAGTTGGCTCTCATGAACTGGTTCAAGTGGGTTCCAGTTCACTCCTGCCAATCCTTGCATGCAGCGTTCTACTGAATGAGAAATCAAACATGGAGAGCCTTGCAAACGTTAAAGTTTTGTTGGCCCTGACACATCCTCTCTCTTCCCTATTGGAAAAATGTTGGTGGCTTCCAATCGGTTATAAGATAAAATTATTGTTGCTGTTCAGTCAGTTCTATCTTGTCTGACTCTTTGCAACCCCGTTGGGGTTTTCTGGACAAAGACAGTAGAGTGGTTTGCTATTTCCTTCTCCATCTCATTTTATAGATAAGGAAATTGAGGCAAACAGGGTTAAGTGACTTGCTCAGTGTCACACTGCTAGTATCTGAGGTTGGATTTGAACTCGGGTCTTCCTGACTCCAGGCCCAGCACTCTGTCCACTTCACCACCTAGCTGCCTGTAAAACAAAATACAAAATTCTTAATCTGGCATTTAAGACCTCCACAATTTGATCCAAACCCCTTGTTCCTCCTTCCTTCAGAGCAGACTCCACGCAGTCTGTATTTTAGCTAAACCAGATGACTGGATGTTCTGTGATCTCATCCTGCATGCTCTCACCTCCATACATTCACACGGGCCATCTCCCAGGGTTGGAATGCAATCCCTCCTCTTCGTTAGTCAATACAATAGTTAATAAATATTTGTTGAAATCTTTCTCTTCCCTTAATACCCAGATCCAGGTGTTGCCTCATCTGTGAAGCTTTTAATGATCCCTCCAGCTAAAAGTGATGTCTCTCTACATGAATTTTCTTAGAGGACTTTCGTAATGATATTTCAAGTGAAGCTGACTACATCTCCCCCTTTAAGGTTTTAAAGGTACCCCTGAGGGCTTGGATGTCTTTTATCTTATGTTGAGCACCTACTCTAGTGTGGTTCCCTCACTGTTATAACTCCTAGTTCCATTTAATTAATTAATGTTGATTAGCTTACACAAAAGGGGATTTCCTTTGGACATAGAACGTTTACTTTGAACCAAGTGGAAATATTTCTCCCCGCCAGCAGACACGCTTTTCCCTATATCACTTTAGTCCTTGGGGGGAATGAGCTAAGACTTAACACTATTTCTACATAACCTTGGTCCCAAGTTAACATCCAAATGGGGCATCCTTACGGTCCTGAAGGTCTTTGCCTGGGGTCCAAATGCTGGAGAGGCTGGCCACAAAGCCCAACCCGGACTCTGTTCCTGGACTTTCTGGTGCTTTGTTTTCCTGACCCTTTGAAACTCACACAGTCATAGCCATCTCCAAACTCTTTTGCTTAAAAGCAAAAGGAACAGACAAAACAGTAATGGAAGGCACGGCTGGGCAATGGGCTGATGGGCCGCATCATCGTGTCCCTGCCGGGGAGGTAAAGGCTGGAGGCCGGTCTTCACCCTGAAGGCTCAGTCCAGGCTTCCTCACTTGCACATGCTGGGCAGGACCATGCCAGGCTAGAGCAAGGGGGACAGGCTCTGGTTTTGCTTACTGCTTTTGAATGCACCCCAGTTGTAGATCTATAGTTAATCGTAAAGGTTCTTCTTCACCATATGGTTAGCAAGTACACCAGAATCATCTATAGAACGTCTGGTTATGTTCCACACTCCATGGCCAGCTTGCATTAATCAGGCAGGACAGGAAAGGGCTGCTCAGAGCTGGGTCCCCAACTATAGGCTGCAGCATACAAACCTTTAAAAGGACTACTTGGGGCCTCTCTATCCACCCTCCCCCACCCCGGTACTAATTGTGGAGTATCTAGAGAGAAGGGGGCAGCTAGGGAGTGTAGTGGATGGCTTAGAGTCAGAAAGATGTGAGTTCAAATCTGGGCTTTAGACACATACTAGCTGTGTGACCCTGGGCAAGTCACTTAACTCCTACTTGCTTCAGTTCTTCAACTGTAAAATGGGCACACACTAAAGAAGGAAATGACAAACCACTTCAGTATCTTTGCCAAGAAAAACCCCTGGGCAAAAGTTGATGGGGTCATGTACAGTCGGACACCTCTGAACAGCCAGAGACTGAACTACCAGAGAGAAGGAGCAGAATCATAGGCCTGGGGGGAAATGGACCTTTGGGGTCATCAGACCCGACTCTCTTATTTTAAAGAGGAGGCAAGTGATGTGTTCAAGGTCACTTAGGTGCTAAGGAGAAGAGCCCACATTTGACCCTAGGACTCGGGACATAAAAAAATCCAGCCCTCTTTCCATGATCAATCTCAGATCACTTTTAGCCAACTACCAAAAGTATTTCTTGACAGTGGCAGGGAGACAGTGTGGTAAAGTAGGACACTTTTTAGATAGAAGACCTGGCTTTGGGGCCCAGCTCTAACTCGAGCTTGAAGTGGGAGCTTTGGTAGACTACTTTTCTTCCCGAGGCCTCAGTTTCCTCATCCGTAAAATGAATATTGTAGTCCCTGTCCTATTTATCTCACAAGGTCGTTGTGAGGCTACATTGGGAGAATAGATGAGTGATGTGGGAATCACTGTATCATTTTTTCATACTAAAAAGAAGCAATGGCCCTTCCCAGCTCCTGCCCCAACAGTTATGCTCATTAATACTAATGAGGGAGCTTCACATGTGAGAAAGGAGCAGCTAGGTGGTGAAGTGGACAGAGTGCCCAGCCTGCAGTCAGGAAGACTCCTCTTCCTGAATTCAAATCTGGCCTCAGATACTTACTGGCTAAGTGACCCTAGACAAGTCACTTCACCATGTTTGCCTCAGTTTCCTTATCTGTAAAATGAGCTAGAGAAGGAAATAGCAGCAAACCACCCCAGTATCTTTGCCCCAAATGGGGTCAAGAAGAATTGGACATGACTGAACAACACTACTTGGGAAAGACTGGGAAAGATGTCAGCTTGAGAAGCGGTGGCTAAACCCAACTTTCCCCACAAACACATCTAATATAGGGCTCTTTCTCAATGCTAGCACATAAAATTCCCCACTCGTCTTTTTCTGGGAGCTGTTCTCGGAGAATGGAAGGCTGCTTGGCATTTTGGATGACTTTCTTATATACCCTGCTGTTTTCCTCTATTCTCCAATGGGACAATTCAGCAGGTGGATATGCCCTAGTCATGTGCCAGCTCTGGGCAAGCTCCCTACACTAGCATTGCTGAACCCACTGTGGAGGTGGATGGGGCATTGGCAGATGAGGTCGACTCACTGTTACTGCATCTGAAGAGTACCTGATCTCAACAATGAGTTTACTACGATGGCAAACTGGCAAAGGCAACGTCTGGTCTTCACGACGGGGATCCACCAAAATGAGGCTCTCAGGTTCACTTAGGACCACTCAGTATTTTGCATTAGTCTGCCTCCAGGATCTCTTTTGAAGGCGCCACATGGTTTGGAAAGATTGGCGCTCTCCTGAAAGGAAGATATGTATCCTTCTTCTTCTTCTTCAAGTCAAGTCAACAAGTAGTGTTAAGTTTTACTTACATGCCAGACACTATTCTGAGGGCTAGGGATGCAAAGAAAAGCAAAAATTATCCCTGCTCTCAAAGACCTCACATTCTGCTCTTGGAGAGAACACACAAATAACTATGTACATGCAAGGGATCTGTACAGAGTAGCCTGGAGGTAATCTCATAGGCAGGGCACTAGATGGGGAGGTGAGGAGTGGGAGAAGATGAGGAAAGGCCTTTTGAAGAAGGTAGGATTTAAGACTTGAAGAAAGCCAGAAGGCAGAGTTGAGGAGGAAAAGCATCCCAAGCATGGGTGGTAGCCAGTGAAAAAGTACTCTTGGGAGTCAGGAGATAGCGTCTTGAATTAGGCACCACAAGGAGGCCAGGCATCACTAGAGTGTAGAGTACATGGAGGGGAATAAAGTGAAAGAGAGCGGGAAGGGATCAGTTGGGAAGGGCTTTCAAAGTCAAACAGAGAATTATTATTAGAAAGGTACCAATTCTTCAATACCAATAATACCAACATTAATAGACCACCGAAAGGTGGTCTTTACACTTTACACTTATTTGAATCTCACAACAAACCTCTGAGATTGTTGCCACACGTATCATTGCTACCACTCTACACATGAGGAAACCAAAGCACAGAGAATTTGAATGACTTGCTTAGCATCACACAGCTAGTAAGATATCATTGATCACCTCATATAGGAAAGAAACTGTGTTATATGAGGACAAGGGGACAGGAGTAATATAAACATATAAGATATAACCTTTGACCTCAGAAGGCTCACAACACAGTGGGGGATATGAACCACAGACATGTCCAATACAATTAGCAGCATGAATCCAATTTGTGGCTGAGGCTACCACCGTGAAACAAAATGGCAGGAAGCTAAGTTTATCACATGGGCATCGAGTGGCCGGTAGAACCCATCTGTGCTCTGCTTGGAATGGGCATCCGTGACCTGGGTAGAGATTATAGGGATTCCACGACAGCGCTGAGTAAGAGTGATAGAATCTTCCTTGGGCATCGTGGCCTTTGGCTGTGCCTCTGACTTTGCTTCCTTATTATGAACATTAAGTGCCTAGAGCACCAGGCCCGGAGTCAGGAAGACCCGAGTTAAAATGTGATCATGCTTATTAGCTGTGTAAACCCTCCCAAGTCACAGGGCACTTAAATAAAATGGGGACCATAAGAGTGTCTGCCTCACACGGTCATGTTGAAACTAAAATCATGCAATGTTTATAAAGCACTTTGCAAACCTGAAAGTACTATAGAGATGCTAGCTGTTATTGCTCCTGTTATTATTATTATTATTATTAGGAGGAGGAGGAGAGGTAATGGTGGTAGTAGAAGTGATAGTAGTAGTAATAGTGATGGTAGTAGTAGTAGTAGCAGTAGTAGTGGTGGTAGTAGTAGTAGCAGTGTTACTGTAGAGTTCTGGAAGTTTCCGCCACTTCATAGCATGGTGTGCATAGTAACGCAAAACTCACACCCTCGGTGGCTGAATACAAACATGTCTCCCTCTGCACCCTAAGTCCGTCGCCTCTCTGTGATGGATAGCATATCCCATCGTTGGTCTGGAATCACGAATGGCCATTGTATTGACCGTAGTTACTACAGTTTTCAAAGCTGTTGGTGTTTTATGGTGTTGTAGTTAGCCTATAAATTGCTGTCCTGGTTCTGTTCGTATCGTGCTTTATCAGTTTATAGTGAACGACGAGATACCCATTTGAAAAATTTTGCAGACCGCCATTTTGTTTCAAGGCAGACGGAGCTACAAATCGGAAGTAAGGCATCATGTTTTTCCATTCGTTAGCTGCTCTGACCCTCACAATAGCCTTGTGCAGTAGTAAGGCAGGTGGATGTTCTCTCCATCCTGCAGATGATAAAACTGAGTGAGTCCCAGAGAGGCTGTCCAATATCGCTCAGTTAGCATTGGGACCAGGACTAGAATCCAGATCTCCTGGCTTCAGTTCAAAATTCTTCCCAGCACTTTCCCAGCATCTCATAAGAAGGTGTTGTTTTTTGTTTGGTTGATTTTGGTACTTTGCGGGGGGGAGGGGCAGAAGAGCATCCTGGTGAAGGCCTGAATCCATTTTCAATGACTTCCAATTTAAGCATCCAGAAGTTTTCCAACTGAAGCTAGGTTCTCAGAGGAAGTTTCTTAGAAGCTGGGCTTTGAACTTTGTATCCTGTGACAATTGCCCGGTTCCTGAAGGCAGCACTCTGTCATCAAGATACACACAGTTCCTGCTTCAGGGCATCCCCAATGAGTAGAGAATAAAGTGGCCTGGCCTGATCAATGAGGAGTTTTGTTGTTTTTTTTTTTTTGTTTGTTTGTTTTTTTACAGATGAACTCTGGTTTCTTATCTGGCTCAGTCACTTCTATGGGGAACTCTGTGTCTGAGGCCCTAGAAGCATGACAAGGAGCCTGATCCTGAACTCTGATACTTTTGGGGTCCCTTATTTGGAGACTGACCTCTCCCACCTGGACCTTGCTAGTTTTCCCTGCACTTGGAGGTGGGTGAGGCAACATGAGGCTGTCTGAACGGAAGGTTGCTTCAGCTGGCCTTGTTCAAGAACCTCTATCAGATTTAGAGGCACGGATTGCTCCCCAATAAAGAGCGCTCAGGGAAATATGCCTGAGAAAAGGCATCTAAGCTGTTATTAAGAAATATCTATCACACACACGCACACACATACCACCACCACCACCACCACCACTGTGAAAAGCCCTCAGGGAACTGTTAGACTCATTATCTGGGTCACCCCGCTGACTTCATTTTCAAAAACAGCATTCTGGGCTTTTGAGATGAATCGGTCTCAAAAAAGACAAAAAAAAAGGAAAAACACAGGTTATTTCAGGGCAGTTTTCTCAGCAGCCATATGCAGGGGAAATAAAACTAGGCTTTCTATCCCAGGGAAAATAGGGGAACAGGATTATCCCAGGAAAAGCAGAGTAAATAAAGTAGCAATCAGATTCTCTTCTCTTACTCCCGCGCCCAATTCACCCAATTCAACATCACTATCTGCCATCTTCCCCTTAGGTGTTCTTCATGTCTGAATGCCAAGTTTGTGACAGCAGAGGTCTAGGAGGTAAGTACCAAGGACACAGAACAGGCCCCCTCCAAATTGGGTGTCCTTGAAAAAAGCCCCGATTGCTCCACCCTAGTTATGGCTTTGTAATAGAAACTAGAATGTCATAACTAGAAGGGGCATTAGAGATTCTCTAATCCGACTCCTTCATTTTACCAAAGAGAAAACCCAAACCTAGAGAGGGGACATGAGCTCTCAAGGACACGGTGAGCGAGTGGTAAACCAAAATGAAGAGCCCGGTCTAAAGACTCCCACGGCACTGATTTGAGGAAATATATTTCAATATACAAAGAAATACTAGAAAAAAATTTTTTAAGAAATATACACAAATATACATACATACATACATACATGTATATAACTCCCGCCTCTTGGCAAAAAGGTCATAGGGCCATACATTTAGTGCCGAAATGGACCTTGGAGGCCATTAAAGCCAACTCCTTCATTTTACTGATGACAAAACCACGGCAAACAGAGGTTAAGTGACTTGCCTAGGGTCAAACAGCTAATAAGTGTCTTAGGCTGTATTTGAACTCAGGTCTTCCTGACTTCAGTTTTAGGGAAGAAACGGTGCAGATTCATGGCCAGAGAGCCAACTTTGGAAGCTGCTAGGTGGGCATATTAGAGGGCTAGACCTAGAGTCAGGAAGACCTGAGTTCAAGTTCTGCCTCAGATACTTACTAAACTGTGTTATCCTGGGCAAGTCACTTAACCCATGTCTCAGTTTCCTCATCTACAGAATGAGGGAATTAGACTTGATGGCCTTTAAATTGGAGGGTTTTTGGTTTTTTATTTGTTTGGATTTTTTGACCTGACAACTCAGGAAGATGACATCAGATTCAGTCCTGTATAGGAATTATAATAGTGCATCAGGCGCAGAAGGACAGGGCAACTTTACCCCACAGATGTGCCTGGAACCAACTGTATGCAAATTGAATTTCTGCAAATCCAATACAATTTTAAATGTCCCAGGCAAGCTTGCTGTTTGAAAGAATTCTCGGGTAGATTCCTTTGCTTCATCAACCCCTAATTTATGTCTTAGAGATCTTCAAATACAGGCAGTCCCTCAGCTTAGGAACAGGTTGTATTCCAAAAATTTGTTTTTTAATTGGGTGTTGCTGGGAACACATTCCCCAGAGACACAACGTTATAAATAGAGGTTTCATTCGACTACAAATGCCTCATTTAACCCGTTATGTACCTGAAGCATAGAACAATACTACTTACTCCTATCATAGAGTCTCCCGTACGTGTAAACCAATGTTTCTAAGGGAAAATGGGTCTTGAGCTACAACTTGGGTTATCAGGAATACACGTCTCTGCATTTCTACTTCCCACCTCCACGCCTACCAAACACCGGGAGTCCAGCTGCCTAGCTGGACTTGGAGGCCATTAAAGCCAACTCCTTCATTTTACTGATGACAAAACCACGGCAAACAGAGGTTAAGTGACTGATGATGGCCTGCAGCAGCGCATGGGCTAGGGGATCAGTCAGTCAATAGTCAACAAGCAGTTATTAAACCCTTACTATGTGCCAAGCGCTGTGCTAAGAACTAGGAATATGAATAGAAGCAGAAAGAAAGCCAGCGCCTGCCCTCGAGGAGCTTATAGGGAACTACGTCTTCACAGTTTCCCTGTGAGTAGTGCCCTACACTGATGAAATCTCAAGTCCAGACCCCCTCAAGTAAGCCACAGCAGCAAAAGAGCCAGGGTTGTGTGGTACAGTAGAGAGAGCTGTTGGGGAGATCAGCAGGTATGGTTTTGAATTAATTCATTAACTGTGGGACTTAGAACAAGCCATTTTTCTTCCCTTTGATTCTTTAAAAAAAAAAAAAAAAAGATACTTAGAAGGGAGGAACTTCTCACGGGCCTGGGATGCTCATCGATTTAGAGTTGGAAGCTTAGGTCTCAGACACCACCAAGTCCAACTCCCTCCCTTCACAGATGAGGAAACAGGTCAAAACTGAGAAAGGTTAGGTGACTTGCCCAGGATTGCACAGTTAGTAATTAGCTGAGCCAAGAGATGTATGAATTCTGGTGTTCCTGACTGCAAGTCTGACGCTTTATCGGCTGGGCCACCGAGCTGCAGAGAACTAAAGCATTCACCCTCTCTCTTTGCCAACTTTTTAAATTTTGTGCTGTTAAAGGTTAGGATTTGAGACAAGATTGTACCTCATTGTTTTGTATGTTTATTTGATTGTTTTCATTACAAATATCAGCCCTGGTTTCCAGACCTCTATGAAATGCTCATGGGCCCAGGATAATCCACAGAGGAGGCCAGATGGAGCAGATACAGAAACACTTCTAAAAGAATATGAGCTTGTGAGTTAAGTTGCACTAACCACTGTGAAACAGAGAAGACAGAATAAAAGGCATGCCAGTTTTGCTTTGTAGCCGATCTTCAACAGAACTTTTGGGGACTGGAAGACAAGCCAGTATCACCCGGGACCTTGTGGAGAGAAGAAGCATTGGATAAAGCATTCGAAGTCTGCTGAGGACTTCAAACTCCTATCAATCCTCTTTGCCAGCCTGGAGAGCCATGGAGAGCATCTCTCTCCCCAAATTCCTTTATCTTTGAGAAGAGAGAGAGCTCTTCATTTATAGGCCTCAAAGGTTTATGCTTGGAGAATTGCTCTGCCAATGCTGAAGACTGGGGAAGGAGAGGGATATGAAATTATAACAATTCCCTTCCCAGGCTTGGTGCAACACGTGTGAGGAGATGTGACTCCTGATTGCCTGAGAGAACTCTGAACCTTCGATGCTCATGCTGGGAGTGGTGGGGGTAGTGAGGGAGACATGACAATAGATTGGAGGTAGAGACCGCAAAGTAGGAATTCTGGAGAGGTACTCTGTTTGCGAGGACAAACTTTTTTTTTTTGCACTTAATAGTATTTTTTTAAATTACATGTAAAAATAGTTTTCAACATTTATTTTTGAAAGATTTTAAGTTCCAGTTTTTTCTCCCCCCTTCCTTACTCTCCCTTGCCCCAAGACAGCAAGCAGTCTGACATAGGTTATACATGTACAATCATGTTAAATATATTTCCACATTAGTCATGTTGAAGCACAAACTTTTGAATGGCTACCAGACCATAAGAACCACTGACATGCAGGGAACCTGCCCTCCCCCACCCCATCCCCATCAACACGCCCTTAGATTTCCAGTGGTTGCAGCCACAGAGACGGCTAAGAAAGACTCCCCTTGGTGAGACAGTTCTTTCTCTCCTTGGTTGAGCTCAGGTGGTTTATGCTCTCTCCAGCTAAAGATCTCCTTTATTGTTGTCTATTCTTTCATCTCTTCTAATCTGTATAACTTCCCCAATTTCTGTTGACTATTTTGCTCAGTTAAATAAACTTGTTTTCAATTTTCATGATGCTCTTTTTTGTATCCCATGTTTGGTGGGAGGAATTTAAGCTGGCCATAATGGTAAACTATCATGCTCCTCTTAAGAGCTATCAGATATTGTGCCTTTTATTCAGAACCTCTTCTACCCCTAGACTTACAGATGTTTGATTGGATGATAGATGAATATAATTCTAGCCCAATACCATCTTGGAGATAGGGGAGGGAGGAAGCAAGTGCCCAGCCACCACTTTCTTCCTGCTCCCCACAAAGATGGAAGTTGGGCCAGATAAGGGATCATGATGGGCTAGATATCTATCGTATCAATCCATGTCACAGGTCAGCCTAGTCATCTCTTTATTTAGATGAAAACCATATGTATACCTTACAAAAGGAAAAGATATTTATGATTATCTCTATTGATATGGGGAATTTATATGCTTTCCTTTATAATTTCATTTTATTTACATTAAAGCTGCAGTGAACCTCTATACCAGATGTTTCAATCTATGGGTCTTGAGGGAAGAAAACTAAAGACCTGAATTACACTGAAGGGTTGGGGCAGAGACAAATAATTTTAACATTTTAATGATTTAATATTTTATTTGATTTCCTAAAGTAGTACCCGGGGCAGGGGAGGGGGAAGAGGGAAATGCTTCCTCCATCACAACTGGTGCCATTTGGGAGGAGGAAGGATGGGAACGAAGAGGGAAACAGCCCAGACTTATTCAGGTGTTGCGTGTACTCTGGTGGCTTCTGGGGGAAGGCTGCAGCCCGTTAAAAATGGTTGGACCCAAACAGGACAGGGAGGAACAGCTGGAGTAGAGTGTCACTTAGAGGCTAACTCAGATATTGCACCCAGAGTTAATTCAAATGCCTTGGCTGGATTTGTACTTATTTGACAACACACACCAGCCCGAAATAAACATAAGTATCTCCATGAATGTCAGCATCAGGAGTCACTGGCTCCCCATCACTCTCCACCCTCTAAGCTTCTGGAGTCACTATCTCCACCTTCATCTCCTTGATCTTCCAGCCCAGATCCTACAGCCAATGTGCAGATGTGAGTATAGTGACAAATCTCATTTGCCTGAGGAGCCATACTGCCTGGAAAGGGACTTGAAGAAATGCACAGAGTTCCTGGGACTCCCCTAACAGACTGGACACTGACTTTTCCGGAGAGTTTGCCATGAGTAGAAAACCCTCCAGGGTGGATTTCTTGCTAGTCCTCTCCAGAGACAGCTGGGAAGAACAGAATTTACTGGTGGTTTTTTTTAAAATTGTTTCTTTGTCTTGCCTGCCAAAAGGAAGGTTAATGGATGGTGTAAAGAGGATTTCAGATTAGAGCTGGGCACATTAATGTTGCTTTCTTTATTCATTCCTACTATTCTGATTAAAATTGTATGTAATACATTTTGTAAGTGTAGAAAACAGTTGGATAGGGGATTAGACAAGACCCACTTGTGTAAATCCCTACTAGTCCTGTAGTCTAATGAGGAAAGTATCACCACTTCTAAAGGGGCAGTGCCAAGGGGGTTTCTGGGATTCAGAAAGGGCTTGGTAGTTGCCCCAGAGGGTCCTCCGGTCAGGAACACAGCAGATGAAGGATGAACATTTGGTGGAGAGCACCTGGTCCCCACTACACAATAGGGTCAAGCAGCTGAACACAGTACTCCTTGGTGGTGAACTAAATATTTATTAAGTACCTGTTGGCAAGGCACTCTGCTGGGTACTAGGGCTACAAAGATGATACAATACCCTCAAGGAACTGTCATTCTTTTGGAAGAAATACAACATTAAAACAAATAAGTAAACATCAAGGATTTTTGTTGTTGTTTTATTTTTTTTGTCCACCCTCGTATAGGGAGAAAACTTTCTCCCTGATGCATCTTCTCTGAAATTTAGTCTTAGAGGGCTGCCTAGAGCCCTGAGAGGTTAAGGCACTTGCCTAGGGTCACACAGCAAGTTTGATTTTCACTGCCAAATTTCTGGGAAGAGTCATCTATGACCCAGGAGAGTCAGTCCCCTCCCACAAGAGGTCCCAGCTCTGGACTCACATGAAGCCCAGATTCATCCTTGGTGTGAGGTGACCCCAAAGACTGGAGTCAAGCTTTTCTCACTGGCTTTATTTCTGGCTTGTTCTGCCCTTATCTCAGAGCAGAACTTTAGGGGAAGATCTCTAACAAAGCACAAGCATCGCTCATGTCTATGATCTCTCAAAAAGGATTAACAGAGTTCCTTTAAGACAGATACTCCATGTACAAAATGGGCAACTCGTATATAATAATTATATATTTCCTCTGCCACAAAACAAATGCTTAAAACCCAAAAGATTCATAAGTGTCTATTAATAAATACTTAAGACATAATAAAAATAACCCATCACTTATTTTATCACCTAGATCAGCTCTTCTCAAACTTGACCCCAAAAATTCAGCAACAGTATAAGGTTTCTGAATGCACAATGACCAAAAACTCATTAAAAATCAAATGCATAATGAATCCAAGGTGTTTCTGGCAGAGCTTGCCTGTGTCTCATCCAGCAACTTCACTGCAGCCTTGGTTCTAAACACAAAGCATGCACACTTTGCACTGCAAATGCCCTCAGGCCACACACCAACTAACACTGCTAGGTCAGGTTAAGAAGCCCTGACCTAGATTACTACACAGTAATTTAATCAGTATGACCACTGCTCCTTTAAAAGATATAATAATCTACCACCCTATCGCTCCAGGTAACGTCTTGTGACCACCTGAACCAAAGTCCCTGTCCCTAGGCACTACTCCTTGATAGGTGTTGCATCTTCCTAAAAGAATGTAAGTTCCTTAAGGGCAGGAACTGCCTCATTTTTATACTTGTGCCCAGCACAGCACCTAACATGTAATAGGTTTAATAAATAATAATAAATACTTATAATAAATAATAAATACTTATTTAATTGCTTGATCATAAACTCATAGGTTTAGAGCTGGAAGGAATTATAAAGATTATCTAGACTAACTTCTTCAATTTTTTAACAAATGAGGAAACTGAGGCCCAGAAAGGTTAAGTGACTTGTTCGAGATCACTCAGCACATGGAAGAGGCAGGATTCAAACTCAGATCTTTTGACTTCAAATCCAATACTCTAGCACTCACGTGGCCTCTACCCTGTTCTTGGCCCTCTGCTTTTGTAACTTCTCAAATCTCCTCCCTGCTTCCAGTGTCGCCCCTCCCCAATCCACACAGTTACCAAATTAGTATTCCTAAGGCACAGGCTTGACTGGTGTTCCCCTGGCGCTCAAAAATCTCCAGTGGCTCCCAGTGGCCCCAGAATAAAATGCCTTCATCTTAGCCTGGCACTTAAAGTCCTCTCCAGTTGTGCCCCACCTATGCTTTTCCACTCACTTCCTATCATTCATCTTCACATATTCTACATTCCAGCCAAACTGGTCCATTAGTGGTTCTCCAAACTCATTATTCCAGCTCCCATCTGGGTGCTTTTATATAGGCTGCTCCCCTTGCCCGGAACGCACTCCCTCCCTCTTCCCCTCTGCCTCTTAGAATGACTGGCTTTCTTCAAGGCACAGCTCAGTTGTCCCCTACTTCCCTGTTTTGACAGATTCTCACTGCTTACTGGTACTCTTTGCCTCTGAAAATGACTTTGCATTTACCATTCCATGGACATGGTGGGTCTCCTCAGTAGAGTGGAGGTTTCTGGATGGCAGAGTCTATTTCATCTTTGTCTTTATACCCTCAGTGACCAGCAAAGTGCCTTGCTCAGCTCATGGTAAGGTGCTTGCTGGATTTGAGTAGAAAACCTGATTGGTTTTTTTTTAGTACAAATCCCATGATTTGTCCATTATACCATGCTCTTTTTCCACTTAAGCCCTCTGAGCTTCAGTTCTCTCATCTGTAAAATATAGCAGTATATAGCAGTATACTACTGCTCTAATGCTTTCATTACTTATTTCACCAGATTGTTGTGAGGAAAGACTCTATTCCATATAAATTCCATATAAATGAGCTATTATGACCCGTAATTGTTAGGTCTTTCCATACGAAAAGGAGTACATGTATGTATGTGTGTGTATATGTGTGTGTCTAGCATATATAAACATGTAGCTCATAGGTGGCACGGATCTGGGATCTGGACTTCCTTTTTGGCATGGCCAACAGTCTAGTTGGGGGAAGAGGCAAGCAGGATCTAGGACTTTCAAGGCTGGGCAACCTCTTCTCCAATTTCCAAGAGTGATGGCAACTCAGACATAGCTGTCTATCACAAGTCAAGTACCTACAGTCTACAGGTACGATTCTAGGTTCAGAATGAAAGCAGCTTCTCTGATTACTCTCAAAGGGAGATGGGATGGTAGCCTTTAGCTCACACTCACTAGCTTAACTCTCTCCCACCAAATGCCAGCTACATAAAAGATCATCCCAAATACCGAACAAGTAAGCCCATTTATCCAAGTAAAATAGTTAACAAACGTCAGAGAAGACTGGACCAGAGAATGAGTTACAACACCTCATCTCAACCCACAAAAGAGGGAATTGCCTTACCAAGAGTCCACAGTCAGCAATCTCTACGGTTACAAGCCCTGGAAGTCAAGAGCCATGCATGCCTGCAGCACTGGGGCTGCTGTCTGCAATTCAAAACACCTTTTGCCCCTCTCTTGACCTGTCTTTAAGTCCAACAAACTGAAGTCTCTCTTCTACTTATGGAGTATTGAGACTCAGCATTCTCTCTCTCTCTCTCTCTCTCTCTCTCTCTCAAAAGGAATTATATTTTGTCTTAGTTTGTGAAAATGCAGATGGCTGACGTTTCATTCTTCTAAATCTTAAAAATTTTTTAAAAATTTTTCAGTTCCAAATTCTCTTTCTCCTTCCAGGCTCTCCCCAACCCATTGAGAAAGCTAGCAATATGATACTCAATTAAATATGTGAAGTCATAGAAAACATTTCCATATTAATCTTGTTGCCCCAAAAAGCAAGAAAAATAAAGTGAAAAAATATGTTTCAATCTGCACTCACAGTTCATCAGTTCTTTCTTTTGAGGTGGATAGCATTTTTCATCATGAGACCTTTGGAACTGTCTTATTGTCTTGATTGGAGCAGCTAAGTCTTTCACAGTTGATTACGCTTACAATGCTGCTGTTACTGTGTAAGATGCTCTCCTGGTTCTGCTCACTTCACTTTGCATCATTTCATATAAGCTTTCCCAGGTGTTTTGGGTACCATCCTCCTCAACAGTATTCTGTCACAACCATTTACCACAAGTTGTTCAGCCATTTCTCAACTGATGGGTACTCCCTCAATTTCTAATTCTTTGCCACTACAAAAAAAATAAAACAAACAAAAAAACCTTATATTTTTGTACATGTGAAACCTTTTCCTTCTTGGTTGATATCTTTGGGATCGATATAGTGGTATTGCTAGGTCAAAGGAGGCTCAGCATTCTTTCAGCCAATCGGGAATCATATTTGCTTATACATTTGCGGCACAACACCTTCAGGGCACTCTCAGAAAACCTGCCCCAGGTTGTAGAGAACTAGGATTATAGTCACTTCAGAGGAAATCAAGGCTCTCTATATGGGTACCTTATCACCAGGGCTGGAGCTTAGGCTCTGGAATAAGGAACAAGAAAGGGACTCTGAGGAAGGTTTGAGGGAGAAAGAGGACTGGGGTTACTGCCCAGCACTAGAGTTGGGGCAGCAGCAACACCTGGATGAGAATAAATGTAGCTGCTATATACTAACCAGCCCATCTTCCTGTCCCCAACCATAATGGTACTAGTAGAGTAACAAGTGAGGATCTAGTGTGGGAGAAAGTCCTTGGAAAGAAGAGAAAAGAGATGTCGGCAGCTGGGAAGGGAAGGGGAATTCCTAGTGGGGGTAGCCATTCCCAAGTAATTACTGGTGCATAAGGGATTTGTTTGAATAAAGCAAGACCTGTATACCTGTCCCGATGCCATGTCACTGTAAATGAAGTGGGCTGCCTATGGGGCCTAGTTCTTATAGCATTCACACATTTCCTGCCTGGCTCCCATCCAAGTAACTGCATTGAAGCTTTGGGTGAACCTACTTCTGACCCTGATGACTCAAGGGTTTGCAGTGGGAGATGATGAAGAGTTCTCTAATTGACTGCTGAGCCAAAAGAACTGATGATTTAAGGGTTATTGAACTGAGATTCACAGGTTCCTGAACCAGAATTCAGTGGGCATGCAAAGAGCAACCCACCCCTTCATCAATCTCTTTCCTTTGAGAGTTCAAGTGAGGTAGGGATACTCTAAGTGGCCTCTTTGAATACTCAATTAAATAATAAATCATTATGATATTTGGCCAGAGAGCTCTGAAAGATTCATAGTGCTTCACCAAAGTTTCCCTCTAGGTGGGGGAAAGGTGGTCCACAGCGATGGTGATCAAACTCTTGTTTCTTTGTGTTTGTTCTTTCCTGATCTTAGACAAACTGCCCATGGCCATGAGCTTTCGAGGTCCAAATGATCTGGGCATCCTGTGAGGAAGTACCAGCAGAATCTACCCAGTTCTCTTCTATAATATCATAAACAGCGACACTGAGTCTGTGGACTACTTGAAAAGTCTTCATAGGCTAGTTGTATGTCTGGAGTGTACTAGAATGCCATGATTTCCTAAGATGGCCAGGAAGCTTTAAAAAAAGTTCACGAACCCTAACAGGAGACTTCAGTGGAAAGGACCCTGGACTAGGGATGAGGGATCTCTAGTTTCCAAGTTTAGAACTAGCTAGCAACAGGAAATACTAATAGGAAAGTGCTTTCTTCCCAACAAGCTGTGAGAAGCAAATGTTATTATTCTCCCCTATTTTACAGATAATCAAGGAGGTTAAATCCTATCTAATCCAACAAATCAAGCCCACAAACATTGAATGCTATGTGTCAGGCCTAAATGAGTTTCCATTCCAATACGGGAGACGAAACCTAAAAGGGAAGGAGAGTGAGGTGGGGAGAAGGCACCCACAGGGAGGCATGATGGAGAGGAAGGAAGGAGTATGGCTCACCTGAGTACTTTCTCAAAGTGGAAGTTCCACAAGGAGGGAGCCGCAGGGGTGTAGGCCATCTTCCAGGATGGGATGGCTGCTGGGGAATGGAGGACAACACCGGAGAGTTAGAAGTCGAGCAAGGAGAGATGTGTTGTGAATATGGCTGGCCTGGGCACTTCCTCAAAGTGAAGGTTCTGAGAGGATCTCAACAACTAACCGGAGGAGGAGACCCAAGGGATAAAGCCATTTTTTTTAGGGTCAGATTTATAATAATAATAAATTTGGCATGCATTTATTAAGCACTTATTATTTGCTAGGCACTGAGGATACAAAAAACAAAACAAAAAACCAGTCCTTGTCTTCGAGGAGCTTACACTGCACTGGGAAATGAAATGTGATTAGTTGAATGAATAAGCATTTATGAAGCATCTGTTATGTGCCAAATACTGTACTTAGCACTGAAGATAACGAGTCCTTGCCCTCAAGGAACTTATATTCTAATGGAGGGAGACAACACATACATGGGGGTAACATGGAGAGGAGGGTGTTTTGTCTGGGAAGTCATCGGGATCGTGACTAAGGCCGTAGATTATCAGGACGTGTCTAGTAGCAATGCTTCGTATGCCTTAAAGTGATATAGAAATATGAGTTATTATCACTCTTGCTATTTTTTTTGCAATGGCCTAGATATGTAATGTTATAGTGGGGTTACATGAGGGCACAGGGCACCTTGGGGAGGGCGGGGACCAGGAGGGACGGACTTTGGCACAGAGAAAGAACGTGGGAGGATGCTTTCATAGCTTTATAATTTTGTCATGGGCATGCCCTGCTTCCTGTAGGATGTAAGTCTTCTTTACTTCTTTACTAAGCTGTCAGCTCCTTAAGGCCAGAGACCCTGTTTAATTTATCTGCTATGTCTCTAAGAACCATGACTTCAAAAACTTATTCCTTTTAGTAAGTTGCTCTGGGGATTTTGGGTGCTGTAGAAGGTACTACGTGAGCAGACTTGGGGAATAAATCATTATGATATCCAGCCAGAGAGCTCTGAAAGATTCATAGTGCTTAACCAAAGTGTTAAGGTTGTTGTTGGAAAAGCTTATCTTCCCAAGGATCTCTGGAAGTTTTGCAAACATTCAGCAATAAATGCTGTGACAATAGATATGAGAGAGAAGACTGATCACTTTGGGGATAATTCTCTGGCACCAGTTTCCAGGAGAGCACTTTATTTAATCCACTGTTTCTACCTTCCAAGCCAGCTAGTACTGCAATGCAGTCTCTTCTTCACTAGGAGACAAAGTAATAGGTGAAAATGAGTCAACATTTGTTGAACTGAATAATAAAAAGAGCTAGCATTTAAATAACATTTGAAGGTTTGCAAGCACATTATACGTCATCTCATTTGATCCTCATAACCCTGGGAGGGAGGTGCTATTATCTATTTTATAGACAAGAAAACTGAGCCAGAGATTAAATGACTTGCCAGATCATGCAACTAGTTAAACTGAGGCAGAATTTAAACTTGGGTCTTCCTGAGTTCTAACATGACACCTAGCTCCCTCTATGAGCAAAATCTCCTTCCTTCTCCAGGTTATTCAATTACCCACCTATAAGAAGCCTTTCCCAATACCCCTAAATATTAGTGGCTCCTTCCTCTGAGATTTTCTCATACCTCTGTGTATGTATTTGTACATATCCACACATATACCTACATATACATACACATAGATATCTTTGTACAGAATTGTTTTCACGTTTTCTCCATTATATAAACCCCACAGGGCTCGGCATACAGCAGATACTTAATAATGGAATCCATGGATTTCCCCATTATGGAATCGGAGCCTATGCCCCCATTTATGAGACCCTTCTTCAAGTCAGTTCAATTTAAAGCGCATTTATTAAGCTTCTGCAGTGGGCTAGGTTCAAGTTTCACAGACTGCCTTCCATCTCAAGCCTAATGCTTGATTCTCTTCCTGCCTCCTGGGGCCACATCCCCAGCCTTTGCCAGTCTTTTCCTAGAGCCTGATTGCACGCTGCATGGTAATAAAGACCTCTCACCAGCTTTGCCCAGACCAGCCCAGCTATGACCTACATCTCATCAGCGGGCACTACGTCTCAGTGCCCACAGTGATTCTGGGAGGTGCTTCTACTGTTTTTTTCCTAGTTCATCTCCCTCTTGGGAACTCCAGAAGCATAGGATTTTAGAATTCAGACTGTCAGAGTAACCTTTTTTCCCCCCGAATCTGGAAACCTAGAAAAGTGAATGAAGAGATCTGAAAGCAGGAATTACCGTGAAAGGCCACTGAGTATAGCAGGAAGAAGTCAGCATTCACCGAGCACCTTCCTGGTGCTGGGCATCATTCACGAAGCCTCCGAGTGCACCATTTAAATACCTGATGGGGAATTGGGAACTTGCCTAGAATCCTCTTTATCTCCAAGGTATCAGTTGAAAATCTAGCAAGACTACTGGGGTTGCAAAGACAGAAGTCATGAAATAATAGCAGCCAGCATTTATACAGCACTTTACTCCTTACAACAACCCTGGGAGACAGGCACTATCACCATTCCCATCTTAGAGATGATGACACTGTGGCAGAGGTAAGGTGATTTGTTCATGGTTGCACTGCTAGTTGAGCATCTGAGGCCAGATTGAATTCAGGTCTTCCTGAATCCAGGTCCAGCGCTCTGTCCACTGCATTAACCTCGCTGACTTTTACTTGAAAGAAGATGATACAATCACATGATGATAACAATCGCTGGCCCTTATATTCGGCTTTTAGGTTTGCAAAGTATTTTCCCAACATCATCTCCTTTGATCTTCAATACAACCCTGGGAGGTATGTGCTACATTAGTATTATTATTCCTATTTTACAGATGAGGAAACTGAGGCTCAGAGAGTTTAAGGGACTTGATGGGTGTCACACAACTAATAAGGGTCAGAAACAGGATTTGAACCCTGCTCTTCGTGAGACTCCAAGCCCAGCATTCTATGCATCACACCATACTGCATTTCACCCCATCCCACAAGATGATTTATCCACAGCAATGTGTCTTTCTCAATCTCCAGATACGATGGAGTAAACACTGGCACCAAAGGGGCATAACAGCAGCAGCACTCATGTAAGATTAGGGGGACTGGACTGTATCAGAGGTTCTTAAACTGGGTTTCACAGAACGCCCCCCACCAATGGGTCCATGGACAGATTTTGGCTGGGGGAAGAGGGGAGAATCTGTGAACTTGGAACTTACAGTATATTGAATACCACATCTCAACAAAAATTGTTCTCAGTAAGCTTATGTACTTTATTTTATGCATTTAAAACCATTCTTGTGAGAAGGGGTTCATCCATAGGGTTCATCAGATTGCCAAAGGAGCCTTGGACAAAAAACATGAAGCACCCTTGGCCTTTACCATCTCAAAAGTCCTCTTCACTTCAGCCTACAATCCTAGGAACAACTTACATTTTAAAGGTTACAAAGAACAAACCTGGTAGATAATGCAAGTATTTAGCCCATTTAAAATTAATTTTATCAGCATCTGTCATTTTTACATCATTTTAATTTCCTAATATATCATTCTATTCCCACCTAGAAATGCATCCCTTGTATCAAAGAATAAAGAAGAGAAAAAGGTCAGCCAGATGACATCATTCAAGCATAACTGTGTATTTCCTCATGTCTAAAATGGGGATTATAATAGCACCTATCCCTCAGGGCTGTGAATATCATCAAATGAGGTATCTGTAAAGCATTTAGCATAGTGCCCTGTACGTAGAAGGTGCCAGGTAAATGATAGGTATTGTTATTTTTATTGTATTTACGCCTCCATAGTTCCTGCCTCATGCAAACAGGGAAGTGCATTCTCATGTTTCTTTTTGGTACCAAGCTTGGTCATTAAATTATATAATATTCCATTTCAGTCGTTATCTCAATTTTACAGCAAATTGAAGATGCAAAGGTGGAATGACTCGCCCACGGTCGCACAACTAACAAGAATTGGATCTGGGTGAAAAGCTGAAAAGGAGCTTAATGCATACTGAGCCTAAAAGCCTCACACAGGAGGCAGCTGAGGTCCAGAAAGCTTGACTTGCCTAGGGTGAATTAGGACAATATGGTCCTAGATTTAGGGTTAGAAAGGACCCCAGAGGCCACCTAGTCCAGCCCCCTCATTTTAACAGACAAGGGAACAGTGCCGGGGAAGTTTAAAGTTAGTGCAGAACCTCAAAGAACTAGACCCCAGGTCCAACTTCAGATTCTGGGTGCAGGGATTCTCCTGCCCCTAAATCACAGTTGCTTCAGAGGGAGCCTCCTGCAGTTCTGAGACAGATCTAGAGGGACTTTAATAACAGGAAGAATGCCAGTCATGCATTGTTTATTCCTGGTTATCATCAGAATCATCTTTAAAAAAAAAAAATTGAAGGCAAATCTGTGGTTATATAAGCCGGTTCCCACAAACAGAAAAGGGAGAGATAGATGCCTTAGTAATCATTTCTGTTGTAGGCCGGGGTGAAAATTTCAGTCAGAACTAAAGAATGTAACCTTTCTAGCTGTTTGCAGCTGTTCATAACCAATCGCCCATTTGCTCTGGGCCTTTAAAGTCAACTCCAGAGTGTTACTAACCTCACTAATAGTGAGATGGATGCACAGAACCCAGGGCTTGCTTTGCTTTGTCTGAGCCCTTTTCCAGTCTAATAGTAATGTGTCATTTGGGGAAGGGGGAAGGTGTCAGAGTGTAATAAAAGGCCAAAGCAAAGCACCAGGAAGTGAGAATGAGCACAGAATAAATGCTGTCCTCCCTGTTGTGACAGATAGGAGGCAAGCAATTGCCTCTTGTTTGCTTCTCGTAGGCACGGCTCTCTGCCTTACTTGGGCAACAGCAAGAACTGGGTGAAAGGTCTTGATAACCATAGTTTTTTTCAGGATTCTGAGCTACTTCTTATAAAACTAAAATCTCTTTCAAAAAAATCAAAGAATGTTTCATAGCGTACCAGAGAGCACTGACAGTGGAATTGGAGGACCTGAGTTTGAAGTTTACCTCAAATGCTTCCTACTCCTTTGACCCTGGGAAAATTAGTCATTTAACTTCCACGTGCCTTAGTTTCCTGAACTGTAAAAGGGGAAGGTTGGACTAGAGGACCTCTGCATTCTTGACCTTTGATCCTATTGAAAGGAGACTTTGAGATCATTTAGCCTCACCTCCCAAGGTTGAAGACGCTGAAAGAATGGTGAAGTGACCTTTTCAAAATCATGCAGCTGGTTCAAGATGTCTTTCCTGACTCCTAGTCTAAGGTTCTTTTTTTGGCACGTGTACTGGCATAAAGCTGTCACCATCATGACCACCATGAGGAACAATTTAGAGCCAAGTCTGAATTCCATAAACCAATTTCCTCATTCTATGAATGGCAAACGGCTCCGAGCCACAGTTTCATCTGTAAAGTAAGGGGGTTGGACTAGAGAGCCCCTGAAGTGCCTGTTAGCTATGATCCTGCATTTCTAATAATAGCAGCTGACATTTATAGAGAGCCAATGATAATCTCACAGTTGGAAGGAAGCACCTCCCTCCGTATAACCAAGTCTTGTTGTGTCTACCTCCATAAAGTATCTCTTCTGTCTGCACCCTTCCAGGCTGGAGAGGCTCTTCACTTCTCAGACTCCCAGCATCCTCTCCCTTCTCCAATCCATCTTCCATACAGCTGCCAAAATAACTTTACTACAAACTCAAGTCTGACTGTGCGGCTGTCCTGCTTTTAGGGTCTTCGTATTGCCTGTAGTATAAAATATGAACTCCTAAGCCTGGCATTCAAAGCCCTTCACAGCTTGGCTCCAGCCTAACCTTTCAGGACTACTTTATATTACTGCATTGCTTGCATGCACTCTACATTGCAGTTCATCTGGATTACTTGCTGTTTTGCCAAGCTAGTGTTCCACCTCCACCTTTGTATAGGCTCTCTCTCAAGCCTAGAATACACTACCTCCTCACCGCTGCCTTTTAGAATACTTCCCTTTAAGGTAGGTGCTGTCTCTTCCAGGAAGCCTTTTAATAATCCCTTCGGTTGTTAGTGCTCTTCCCCTCTGAAAATAACCATGCATACAACCTTTTTATATGCTGTACTCCCCCAGTAGTGTGTAAGCACTTTTAGGATAGGAACTGGCTTTTTACATAGAGAGGACCTTGAAGGTCATCGAGTCCAACTTGACGAAGAATTCTGTCTACTTCATACCTGAGGCGTGGTCTTTGTATCATTACTTGAAGACCTCAATGAGTGGAGAACCTGCTACCTTCCGGAAGAGTCCATTCCACCTTTGGCAAGCTCTAACAATGGGGAGTTTTGCATACTTGGATGGTTCTGTGATTTCATTTGTCTGGGTACTTCACCAATGCAGATTATAACACATCACCGACTTTTCACCCTATGTAACTCTTCATGTCTTCTGGGAAATCTTCCATAGGAGGATTTCCAGGGAACCTTCTGACAATATGGTTAACCAATGAAGCATATGGAAGATCCATCAATTATTCCATGATTGATGTACCTCCTTTTCCAGGAATATATTTCTCTGATACCTTTCATAACACTTCCAACGTCCATTCGTCTTGATAATACTCATGCCCATCATTCCCTTATCAATTTTCCTTTGAGAGACCTGAAACTTTAATTCTTCAGAGACTGATTATTCCATGTTTCAGTCATTTAGCATCAACAGAAAATTAGTGGTGTTAAGCCTCTGTTATGAAGTTAGGGAATCATTACACAATTTTCAAAAGATAATTCAGTCTGTTCTCTTAGCCTATCTGGACCCAGTTCAATGTCCATCTGCAAAGTCTGTTGAAGATGTATGTGTGGGTGGCCCAACTCTGGGTCATCCATTCAGCTACATATAATTTTGGCCACTAGGCATTTTTCATTTGCTTAGTTATTCCTTTGTAGATCATTGGATTAAACTCTTCTGGGCACCAGCAGAATGGACCTAGTCCCTCTTCTGTGAGTCTAACATTTGAAAACAGTGAACCTATTTTTCTCTAGGTAAAACAAACCCAATTCCTCCAAGTGATCTTTGTATGACATGATTTTTATCTCTTTACCATTCTGGTCCTCTCATCACCACATATACAGACTAACTTGTCAATATCCTTCCTAAAATATGCCACACAGAATTAACCAAGACACTCCAAATATTTCTGGACCAGGCCAGAATAGATGAGGATTGTAATCTCCTCTCCTCCAGAACACCATACCACTCAATCTGCAGTTCCAGCTCTAACCTCCCTCCTGTCCTCCAATCTCACATCACTGATTGCTTTTTGGACATTTCAAAATAAATGCTCCTAGATGTCTCATGCACAATATATCCATAACTCACTATTTTTACCTCCCAAACTCTCCCATTACTCTGCAGTGCACTCCTCGCCCTAGTCTTCCAGGCCCAAAACTTTGGTGTCATCCTCAATTCCTTACCCTCACTCACTGAATCCACGTAACCAATCTGCTGTCAAATTATGTCATTTGTCTTTACATACCTCATCTATAACCCTTCAATCTGCTGTTTCAATCTTCACATCTTATAAATATCCCTTCCTTTCTATTCAGTCACTACCCTAGTATAGTCCCTTATCACCTCACACTTAAGACTATTGTAATAACCTTTTAATTGGTTCCTTTAAGTCCCTCTCCATTCCTATTGATCCTCCACTCACCTGCCAAAAGGATTTTCCTAAACGTACAGATCTGCTCATGTCATCCAATACTCAGATTCCAGTGGTTCGGCTCCCTCTTACCTCAGATCAAATAAAGATCTCTGACATTTAAAGTTCCTTCACAACCTGGTCCCCTTCTACGTATGCCCCCTCCCCTCCACAGCTTCCCCAGTTTCAAGCCTCAGGTCAAATCCCATCTTCTGGAGTTCCCCTCTTCTTCCCTTTCCCTTAGAGATGACCTATCTACTCTGTACACATCCTGTATGCACAGTTATTTATCTGCTGTCTCCACTGGGATGAACCCCATGAGTGTAAAGATGGCATTTTTGCCTTTCTTTGTATACCTAGCACTTGCATGCCTAGCGCACGGGAGGTGCTTCAGAAATACTTGGTGACTGATGTGTATATTTGGGTTCAAAAAACTACACGGTATAGAAGCAAAAACATATCCAAATTAAAAATGAGTTTTCCAAATTCAAAACACATTCATACAGGACATGAAAGGCATTGTGCAGGGGGATAGGGAAATAAACATTTAAAGACGGAATACTTGCCGTCAAGGCGGGGAGTGGGGGGAAGAGGCTGTGATATCTACATAGAGAAGTATGATGCTACATAAAATGTGATGGGGCCAAAGGAAACATCCAAATGACTTAAGAAAAGAACAATTTTGGAGAAAGTGAGGTTGGCTGCTTAGTTAAGGAGAAAAGGAATAGTTTTGCAGTGGCAGTGATAAGTAAGGAGCAGAAATGAAAAGGGAGTGCTTTTGAATTCATTTATGGCCTACTAGTCTGATATGTACGTTTAGGAGTCACTTAATCTGTATCCAAATATTAAATAGACAGACCTGCCCTATATCTACTTGAAATGATGAGTTAATCATTCAGTAAGAAATAATCGATTAAAAACCTCCACAGTATTGGATTGATTCTCTAAAGAGATTTACTTTATAAGTTGAGGCTAGAAGAAGAAACCACGGCTATAAGATCATATATCTTTAAGCACTTACTTCATTTAACTATTGGGATATATTGAGATGGGATGAATGCACTTTGTTAAAAGTATTACGTGGCATCATAAAGGACACACAAAAATGACCATTCACATGTCCTTCTCTTTCTCTCATACTCTGAATAGAAGCCTAACGGTATCCATTGGGGGGGAAAATTCACTCTAAAAGCGTGACTTCAAAAATGCAGAAAAGGAACACTACAAAAAGCTGTTGTTACCATTAGTGTTAGGGCACAGATTAGGGAAATGGATAGGGAATGATGTAGAAGTGATTTGGAGTGAGAAATGAGCCTAAATGACCTTGTAATTCCACTTCACCTAAAGTTCTACAAGTCATGGGGGTCAAATCAGCAAATGGAATTTTTGCACCAACAACAGACGGCTGAAAATGATTATAAATGGTCTAGCATAGATTGAGCACCTTGGTTCAAACTGATTCTGATTCAATCTGGTCATCTTGTGTGGTGTAATAGATTATAGTATACACCACTTTTTTCTCTTCCCATAAAAGAAAATGTGGTTCTAAATAATGTAAGCTACCATCTAAACCTAATATCTGAGAAAATAAATGGTGACTTTTTTCTAATAAGGCTCAAAGTAGAGGCAAGCAAAAACAGTTGAAAAATACTCACACTTTTTGAACTAAGTTTAAATCTGTTGGGTGGGGTGGGACGATGACACATTTTTCAAAATATCAACATGCTCTACATAGTTGAGATTGGTTTGCCCAATATTTTGAGATTTTACAACAGAAAAGGTCTTTTAAGTACTTAACTTTCATCTTGTAAAGAACAGTTTCAGATTATAAATTGTAGACAAAATTACTAAGATCCCAAATCTCCATATGAACTAAAGTCACAATTCTCATGTTAAATCAGATACTCTCAGTGAGAAACTAGTTGTTTACACACTGTAACAAATCAGGTATGTGCTGTGCTCTTAAGTGAAAGGATGATATTCCCAAGATTCAACTTCACGACAAATATTTATGGCTTAAGCACCTCTAGAAAAAGTACTCTCTATATATTCATTACTAGAGCCTGGCACTCTTAGGTGATAGGATGGTGATCCCCAACGTAACAATTCAAGCTCCCCTTATCACCAAGAAATCGCCATTAGTTCCTCGCTCCATGTCCAAAAGAACAATTTTTGACTACTGAAACAAATGAAAAATATTCTATGTCAAATGACCCCCTAACTTAGTGGCAGAAAACATTTAGTATATGAATGGTTAACAATCTCCAATAAAGCTTATTAGGAAGGAAAAAAAAAGCCTATTCAGTATCATCTGAAAGTGACAACCACAACAATATTAATTAAATACCTAAAATCAACTTTCAGGTTTTTATAAATGAAGAGTAGAAAATATGGCAAATACTATTTTAAAACAAACTAATAATTAAGCTTTTAGTTACTCGTCCCAATTTTCTAAATTTTCCTCAAATTATCCAGCTGTCAACAGAAACTGTTCTTCCTCTATAGTGTATCACCAAGAATTCATCAAGCTGTCTGTGATGCCTTCCGCTGTGGTCAAGATAGGTTTTTTCTTCTTTCAGTTTCCTTCATTCTTCCTAATAGGTTTTTGGAAAAAAACCCAAACATTTCATAGAGGTCAAGAGTAGGAATTGAATAGAGCAGCATTTGTCTTTAAAAATCACATCAAGTAATGAAGCATATAAGGTTTGCAGCTATTTTATTTACAAGTATACATTTAACACAATGAAAGAAACACTGATATCCAAGCCTAGTTAAGAGTAGTGTAACAATATGTATCATTTTGATGATTACATTATTTTAACCAACAAACTACACTGAAAAATTAATGCCAGTAAAATTCTTGGTCATAATATTAAGAAATACAATATATAAATTGAAAATATGATTGCTTAAAATTTGAAAATGGAAGTGAAGCCATTTGGACATAAGTCAGAGTTGAACATAATCTGAAGGGAAGGGGAAAAAAAAAAGCTCTGACCCAAGGTTAACAGAAGAAAAAAAGAAGCATGGTTTATCTTAAAGGATAATGGGCAGTTTGCTTCTTCAGGTAGACTATATTCCCAGTGTCCTCAGGTTTTACAGTGGAATTTACATTACTGAGCATGTAGACTTCCCTTGTGAAGCTGCCCCATCAATTTTTTCTGCCTCCAAAATTATCCTCCTAAAAACATCAACAGCAGTCTGGAAAAGAGGAAAGCAATAACTATTAATTTGAAGTAGAATTCTGATAAATACACATTTACTGCTTCCAGGTATAGCCAAATTTAGTAGTTATTAACTTACTGAGAAGTGAGCAAGGTGGTGAATGGAAAAGCATAGATACTAATAAAAGTCAAGCATATGTTGCAGGTGTTTTTAAGCTCCAATTTTCTGGGTAAAAAATGTTTCATAAATGACATAGATGAATGGATTTAAGTTGGTACTTTTAAATTTATGTATAATGAAGGATGTTAGATTAGAGTGAGTATCCAGATGGCTTTCTTTCTTTAAATTTTGCTATGTTAATATTCCTTTACTGAATCACCTAACCTTCCATTACTGGAAAGGAAACATTAATAATGAAGTAGACAGACATTTTTCCATCTGAAATCTTTCAGCTGCTCAGTTTGCTCCATCTTTTCCTACTATGGTGAAAGGCTTTGAGAGATGGCCTCAGTGTCCTCATCCATAAAATGAAGGGGCTGGGCTTGGTGATCTTCAAGGTTCCTTCTAGCTCCAAACCTATGGTCATTCATCACAGCTTTCGTTTTCTTTAATGGTAGCTCTCATAACTTAATTTTACTTATTTTTGAGTTAAATTAAAATGTCTCCATTTCAATATTACAAATGGAACCATCACTGATAAATGTCTCACACTTAACAATGTGGGCTTATGTTCAATATTGAAAAAGACTCAAGAGATCACATCTGATTTCTCCTCTTCTTCCCATTTCAGGCAGGGAGGACTGTGTTAAGGATCATAGCAGATTGAAAGCTGAAAGGAACCTTAGAAGCCCTCTAGTTCAGGCCCTTAACTTCACAAATGAGGAACTAAAGCCCACTGTGGTAAAATGATTTTCCCAAGGCCACACAGGTATCAAGTAGTAGAGCGAAGAGTTGAACCCAGGCCCTTTGACTTCAACTCTAGTAACTTTTCCTTTTTTTGGAGGTGGGAAGGCAGGGCAATTGGGGTTAAGTGACTTGGGCAAGTGTATCAGATATCTGAGGCCACATTTGAACTCAGGTCCTCCTGACTCCAGGGCCAGTGCTCTACTCACTGCACCAAATCTGCTGGCCCAAAATCTAGTAACTTTTCCACTGTATAAGGCTGCCTCTGAAATAAGTCCTTGTTTTCAACATCTTCAATAATGTATTTCTAAAGGTATATATTTCATATAAACACAGTCCCAATTTTAACTACTCACACTAAAAAGCCATGATTTTACTACTTTCTTTTCAAAGAGGTCAAAAATTCAATAGATTGATGTTGGGTTTCGAAGGAATGTGATAAGAATATAAACTATTGATTCATTCAAGCCACTTGATCTTCCATTTTATAAAAATATATTTTCTCTAAGAAACTAATTAAGAAAAGCCTGAGAATTCAATGGATTCTATTACTTGTCTAATACACATGAAAGTTTAAAATGGTTATTTTAACGATAGGTAAAGATATATCCTAAACTTCCATTCACTTAAGTATTCAGGGGAAACACCCAATAGTAAAAGAATAACTGAGTATACTTTTTTTAATTTAAAAAAAAAAAACAAAAAACCAAGAACTGTGCTTAGAATAATAGTTTACTAATTACTCTTATGGTTCCACTCTCTTCAAATGGGATATTTGTAAGATGGTTAACACAATGCCTGGCACATAGTACATTCTTAGTAAATGCTTGTTCCCTTCCTTTCTCCTCCCAACCCAAAGCCTTAATAATACTTTTGTATGAAGTTGGAGATTTAAGAAGATTAAACTACTTTGGGCCACTAGAACAGTATTTAGTTTGAGTCAGCAACTTGGACACAAGGACCAAAGTTAAAAAAAAAATCTCTGCTGTGATGGAACTTTACATTCTATTCAGGGGGACAATACATACACAGAAAAGCAAATGCAAAATAACTACCAAGTAATGAGGTTGGAGGGAGGCACTACTGGCTAGGAAGAGGGGAGATCCGGAAGGGCATATAAGAGGTGGTACTTACACTGAACTCTGAAGGAAATTAGGAATTTGAAAACACACAGGTGAATGCATTCCAAGCATGGGGAACAGACTGTCCAAAGATACAGAGACAGGAAAATGTGGTGTATGAGGAACAGCAAGAGGCCAGTTTGGCTGAACCAGAGAATACAAGAAGGGGAGTCATGGACAGTAAGTAAGCTTAGAAAAGCAGATTTCTTGTGACGGATGTAAAGTATCTAAAATAGGAGTTTGTACCTATTAGTTGCCTTTGTGTGCAATGTATTATTACATTAGCGGAAACAATGACTTTGAAAACAAAGTTTTTCTTTTTTTTTTGTTTAAGGAATATTTCATTCAAGTGTCAGTAAAACTTATAAATTCTTATTATAAGATGAAAATTGATTTATGGTGATTAAGATTTTATTTACAATAAAATCTGAAGCTGTCAGTATACTAAAAAAAAAAAAATACGCACCTGATTTTCTTTAGCAGAAGATTCCAAAAAAGCTGCATTCCAAGATTCTGCTAAAGCTTTCCCTTCTTCATAACTGATCACTCTAGATGGAGGAAGAGTGGAAGAGAGAAAAGACAGCAAGTGATAAAGATATAGTATATGCCAATGAGTTACGGAGCCAACATTCTTTTAAAAAGCAGAACAGTTTTAATATTCAGCACCATTAAGTTTAGGTGTAAACTCTTACAATAGTTGGCAGTCAGAACTAATACAATAAGCCAAAGGATTTTGTATTTTTACATTTTAACATTTTAAACTTACATTTTAACAGGGAACATTATTTACACAATGGTATTTCCCAGCCATATCCAAGGTAAATTTCATTGTAAATACAATGAAAGGCAAAATTTCCAACTATATTCCTGCAATAAAATTTTGTTTTACCAACATCTATAGATAGTTACATGAGATTTTATTAGTTTAAAACAAAACTAAAGAACACAGTAATAGTGGTTTCCAGTAATGTGTGATCTGAACACCCTATTCAAGTATTTATGAATAAAGGAAATACAAATAAAAATGAATAATAGTGAATATGAATAAAAATGAATAAAGGAAAAGTACGTTTAAAATTTTAATTGTACTTTGTAAATTTTAATTTAGATCCTACTGTGTATAGCTCCCTAAATTTAGAAATTTCGAATTTTAAAAACACAACTATTACAATTTCTTGATCTGAGAACACAAAGTACAAATGTTCTAGAAACTAACATCTAACTTGCAATTCATAAAGCGATGTTAATTACATACCGTTCCATATGTAGGTCTTTCTTATTCCCGACCAACATAATAGGTATCCTATTTAAGAAAAATAAGAGAGCAAAACTTACTGAAGCTGTAAATTTTATCTTGAAAATACATACTACTTTGAAGATTTAAGTTGAGACAGGCCAAAATTTACTACTTACTGGACTTTCCCCACCATATCCAACAACTTGCCATGGATAACTTTAATCACTTCAAAACTACAAAATAAAAAAGATGAAAGCACACGTTCATTTGATTAGGGTTATGGTATTTAAAAGACATGCCATAAAGTAGTTTACATTTTAAACTCCAAATCCATCCAGAAAAAACCCAAATCACTTGGAAACCACTTAAATTGAGATCTATAGCATTTACCTTGGAACAGTTCCACCCTGCCTCTAGCACTTTGACATGTGCATGTTAAGTAAGATAAGTAATCAAATAATTCTGATGGAAAACTTGAGAAAAGTAATTCATATAAGATCAGGAAAAAGCAAAAACAGTAACAGAACAAAAACTGCATCCTGTTTTCCAAAGTTTTACTTCCCACTCTTCCTTAAAGATAACATGTGAAATAAGTTTTACATCTTCCCAAACAAAAGACAAATATGACTAATGAGTCTGTCTATTCAATGTTTTTTTGAGTACACAATCTACAAATTCCTGCAAAAAAAAAACCGGAGAAAGCTCAGATGTAACTTGGGAGAACAAATGATCTTATTTCACCACACCATTGTTTGAGATCTCAGTTCAGTAGTAAAGGTACTACAGGGAAGATAAAAGAATACTAACCAACATTATTTGGTAATGTACAGTATTACCATTAGTTATTCTGCAGCTTATAAGGTTCCTTTTTAAAGCTCCACATTGCCTCTCTCCTAAGTTACATGGAAACATAAAATTCTATTGTGAAGCCCCAAAACTTTTCTCCATGTTTTGGGGAAAGGACAGGAACCTTTTAATAATTTAATAGACCTTACTTTGTTATTTCAAATCAAAGGTTGTCTTAAGAATATTTAGGTACTAGGAGGCAAAAAAAAAGCACCAATGATTTGTATTCCAAATTTCAAAAATCAGAACAGCAAATAAAGGCAAATAGTACATAAGACAAAGAAAGACAATAAACACAACAAAAGAAAAAAAAAAGAAAATGATGCAAACAATCACTGACTGCTATATCCTATAATATTACTCATTTGCTTTCTGGTGATTTCCTAGAAAGCAAAGCCATCTTTCCTCCCCCTTTCTCTTTGAGGAGTTCTACTCACAGCATACTAGGACACCTTAGGAACCATGTCATAATAAGAAAATCACCACAAAACTCCATTCTTTAGGAAGCTAAGATTAGCTGTAATGAGATTAGGCATTTTTACTAGCTTGGTGAACTCACTAAACTTATTCAGAAGTGCAGACTTCCTATTGTGGAAAGCAACAAGAGATAAATGAAATACCACTGAGTTCAATCAATCAGACATTTAATTAATCAACATTAACCTACTGGAAAGAACTTCGTGATTTTTGAATCAAGAATGTATTAACATAGTAATTTCATTTTGCTTCTGATGTGGTTAAAGAAGAGCTTGTGTCTTTACAGAAAGGTTTTTGTTGTTGTTGTTTTGAAAACAGAGGTACCTACAGATCACTGCAAAAGAAATTAAGTGAGACTGGAAAATCTAAACCAAGAGGTAGTATGGCTTTCAAGGCATCATGTAAAGAGCACTTGAACTAGGCTCAAATCTTGCTTCTGACAATAGCTATGTGTATGTGACCATGGGGTAAGACACTTCTTAAAGCCTCAGTTTCTTTATCTGTAAAATGGGGCCAATAATACTGGAAAGTTCCTACCTCACAGGGACTAAGGATAAAGAGAATATTTGTAAAGTGTGAAGTAAGCCTCAATATAGCACAACAATAATAGCAGCTGACACATATCATCTAGAGCCATAAACAGTGTATCAGTAGTCAGGTGGCTCTCTGTGATTGTCAGCAAAGCATTTAACACCCCAGCTGTAAAATGAAGTGGTTGGCTTTTCTGAGGCAGCTAGGTGGTACAGCAGGTAAGAAAGTTCTCAATTCCAAAATGCCCTGAGATGCTTGCTAGTTGTGTGACCCTTTGTCATTTTGTCTCTGTCAGCCTCAGTTTTCTTACCTGTAAAATGGGGATCATGATAGCACCTGCCTCCCAAAGTTGTGAGGATCAAATGAGATTACAACATAGGCAGTGCTTTGCAATCCTTAAAGCACTATATAAATACTACTTATTATTATTATGTCTTTTTCCAATCATAAATGATTATAAATTCTACAAGAACAGATATAATATCTGAAACTTTGTAAGTTCTCTTACTCATCCTTCCCTCCTTTTATTCCCCCCAAGAGAATAGTTGTTGATTAATTTGTGATAAACTGGAATGGACATAATACCTGGAAACAAGCTAGATAGTCTCATTTTTTAGTTTTTCCTGGAAGTTCCATTTTTGGGAAGGGTTCAAACCATCTCATTGCCCAGACTTAGCCACCATGCCTCCACATTCAGGTTAATTCCTTCCTCTATACCTTCCCCACTCTTTTCAGTGTTGTCTCCCTCCATTAGAAACAAGCACTTTGAAGACAGGGGCTGTTTTTGTTTTTGCTTATATTTGTATCCTCAGAATTTATATATTGTCTGACATATAATACGACTTTGACTCTTCACTATCTCTCACTGTTCTTCCCTACCCCCATCAAAGCAGTTGCCGAGCCCTGCTGATTTCGCCTTTGCAACGCCTCTCAAATATGCCCCCCTTCTCTCTTCTGACACTGCTACCACTCTAGCATAGGCCCTTGATTCTCCTCAGGCCTTGATTATTGTAACAGCCTGCTGGTGAGTATGTCTGCCTCAAGTCTCTCCTCACTCCAATCTATATATAATATAATCAAAGTGATTTTCCAAAGGCCCAGATTCAACCTTGTTACTTCCCTAGTCAAACTCCAGTGCCTCCCTACTGCCTCAAGGATCAAATACAGAATCTAGTTTGGGTTCAAAGTCCTTCATAACCTCACCCTGTCCTACCTTTCCAGGCCTCTCACCCCTTACTCCCTGATATGGACTCTTCCATCCAGTGACACTGGCCTCCTGGCTGTTCCATGAACAAGATCCTCCATCTCTCACCTCTGGCCATTTTCCCTAGTCGTCCTTCATGCCTGAAATGTTCACCCTCCTTATCTCTGCCTGATGACTTCTCTAAAGTCCCAACTAAAATCCCATCTTCTACAGGAAGTCTTTCCCATCCCCTATTAACTCTAATGCCTTCTGTCAGTTACTTCCCATTTATCCTGTATATTGCTTGTTTGCTGGTTGTGTCCCCATCAGAGGCTGTGCGCTCCTTGGGGGTTGGCATTGTCTTTTGCCTCTTTTTGCACATCCAGCATTTAGCATAGTGCTTGTACATGGCAGGCACTTATTTATTGATCAATTGATAAATTCTTATTTTTAGTATTCTCTGACTTGTTTTTAACAGAGAGACATTTAGAAACCAAGTACAATCTTAATAAACAAATGAGAAACTAAATGATATGAAGAACATATACCCAATATACAAAATAAAGCTTAGTTATTGTTTTAATGTTGAAGTGTTTAAAAAAAATAACCATAAGATCTTTTAAAATATAAAGTTTTACAAAATTGTGATTTAATTTTCAAAAGGTAAAAATGACAGTGTTGAGGAAATAACTGTGTAAAGCCAGATGTGTATTTAACTTTTTTTCTTAAGTTAACACACCTGGGCATTAAATGAAATAGAAGACAGCATTTCCTTTCAACTTCTGAATATTGACAGGATAAGACCAAACTGCCCTAAATTTTAAAATATTTTCCACAGATTTTTAAAACATTTCACTTTACAATATAATAAAGGGTATTTTGTTGTTACAACGGCAAATTTGCTACTTTCAAGCACCTAAGAATGCAATTCTGCCCAATTTTCCCTAAAACAGATGACCCAGAAATGCAAATTCAAAAGGACTCTGACATTACACCACATAGCCATCGAATTGGTAAAGATGATACAAGAGGAGGATAGTCAGTGGTGGAAAGGTACAGTATACATAGTAAGGCATATACTATTGGTGGAGATGTTATCTGCTCCAACCTTCCAGAAAAACACTTAGGTTTAGATCAGATATATAGATCTCTGTAAGAAGGACAAAAGTAGAAATAAATATTCCATGTATACTAAAATATTTATAGCAAAGTACCCTCAAAATCAGGACAACCTGGGCTCAAGTCCTGCCTTTTTGAGACCTGGGTCAAAGCACTTCACTTCTCAGTACTCCAGGAAACACAAAGATCATAAGGGACAGAGGAGTGTCCATTTGCACTGGCAAAGGGAACTTCCTCGCCTGAATTCCCTACACAGGTCCAGTAAAATAAATAAGAAAAGCAAATAAATAAATGTAGTAGCAGCACTTTTTGTGGTAAAAAAAAAACCCTGAAAGTTGCCCATTGACTAGAAGATTTATGGTATGTAAATTAGATGGAATATTATTGGTTCCATAAAAGGTGACAAATATGCTTAGGTAAGTTAGCCCCTACTATGTTGTAGGCACTGTGTTGGGCTCCAGAGATACAAATATAAAAATAAAACCATCATTTGAAAAGAACTTACACAGAAAACTGGTATCAACTTATGTGAATCAAAGGCAGAGCCAGAAAAAGAATATAAAAGTACAATAATGTAAATGATAACACTAAAAGGCAACAGAACAGAGATTAGCTGTAATGATCCATTTCTGAGAAAAGATCAAGCAAGCCCCATTTCCCTTCTTTTCAGAAAACTGGGGGATTACTAGTATGAGGTATAAGAAGTGGTTGCTTTGTTGACTTTTCTTTAATGAAAGGAAAAATAAGCAAAATAGGGAGCATTTTATAGGGGGAAGGAGGCCTGGTACACTGGGAAATCACTGATATTAAAAGGAAAAAACCACCACCAAACAAAGGGCATAAAACTTTTAAAAGAACAAGTTGTAAATAATTCGAAGTTTATGGTTTGGGGGGCAATAATTTGTTACATTTGCTTATTTATTTCTGTTGATGTTTGCTAAATTTAAAATCGGAAACACACACACAGACACATACACACACCCCGACCATCCTCACAGATTCTTCTTCTGATGCCTCAATATGTGGAGGTGATCCCAAGCTGATTAGATTATACTGGAAAGGCTTCTGGCCAACAGATTATTTTCCAAGGAACAGCCTAACTACAAATGGAGATGAATTCTTTTGTTTTGTTTTGTTTTGGGGGGGGGGGGGGGGAGGGAATGAATTCTTTGGCTACAGAAAACCATGTACAAATAAAGACAACCCTGAGTGATCAATACCCCACAATTGCCAAAGCCTTGAGGACCACACAGAAGCTCCATGCCTTTATATTGTGAATACTGTCTTTAAGAATTCAGAAGGCATTGGTATGGCAAGCGCTACACAGCAAAACAAAAAATTAGATTTATTATATTTTAACAGTCAGGAAATAACAGAGCCTGATATGACATTTCTGAATTGGTTATCTGTGTCTAATAAAGTCACCAGCTTGTTAGAGCAGAGATAAAAATTAAACAAAGGCAAAAGAATAGATGTGAAATGTATGGCATACATTTAAAATAATTGTACCCTGATCTATTTAAATGAATTAATAACACCAGTTAGAACAATTTCATCAGTGTTTTACTGTTTTAGAAGTTTTACCAACGTAAGTCAATTCCCATAACACAGACCCAAAAACTGTGTATATGTTGCATCAAAATTGCCTTAGTCAGGAAATACTTTCTAAGCAGAGAAAGACAGCAAGGGAAACATATGTTTAGCATATAAACTCATTTATGAAGTATTACAGAGAAATATGGAATATCATAAGTAATAACACTTCAAAAACCAGAAGCAAAGGAGGGAAAACTTGGTTTAAAGTAAGCTTGGTGAGAGACACAATCAAGTCATGCCAAGGACACTTAAGAACGAAACTGGAAGACAACGATGACAAAAAAGAAAATATTTTTCTAGTACACTTTTTTTCACCAAGACAACTGAGCGGCCACATTCGGACTTGGGCATTCAGTTCAGTAGGTTGGTCATTGTCCAGGAAGTGCCCCTACTATGTTGCAACAACACAGGCTCTGGTGAGTCCTACCAGGTAGCAAAGACTGAATATGGGCTTCTTTATATCTCTAGCACTTAGCACAGTGCCTGGAACATAGTTGGCACTTACCATATTTTCCCACGTATAAGACGCACCCTTTTCCAAAAAATTTGGGGTCTAAAAACTGGGTGCATCTTACACAGTGGTTGCAGATTTTTTTACTTGCATTTCCCGCTTTTTCATGCTTGTTTTTGCGCTCATTGTTGTAGATTTTTTTACCTGCATTTCCCGCTTTTTTGCATTTGTTGTCTTTGTGTTCATTGTTTCGTGTTTGTTACCGGTGTGTTAGGTTACATTTTGCCACATTCTGCTCAGAAATGGCTCAGAAAAGATTTTCGTACACTGCTGAATTCAAGCTAAAAGTGATCCAGTTTGCAAAAGTGAATGGAAATCGTGCTGCTGAATTTAAGTTTGGTCCTCCTCCAACTGAGAAAACAATCCAAGACTGGCTACAGGAAGAAGAAACCCATGAGAGGCAGGTCAGCAAAATGGCCTGATTTGGAGAGGGAACTGAAGATATGGATTGAAGAGCAAAGGGCAATTGGAATTCCTGTGTCCACAAAGATGGTTCAGCACGAGGCAAGAAGAATTGCTGATGAAAAAGAAGTTACTGATTTCAAAGGAGAACACAATGGGTGCTTCAGGTTCATGAAACAGAATGGACCAAGCATGCATACATGCACCAGACTTGCCCAAAAGATGCCTGAAAGCTACGAGCAGATGAATAGTTAAACCTGAGTTCTATAACTTTAGGTAATCCTTTTTTTTTTTTTTTTTTCCAAATTTCAGGCCCCAAAATTAAGGCGCATTTTATACATGGGAGCATCTTTTACATGGGGAAATACGGTAACAAATGCTTGTTGACTAAAGACAAGCCTGGCTAACTTTGAGAGGGCTCCTCCCTGGACTGGGCAGAGTGTGACAAAATAGGATTTTGGTCTTTGAGAGTTGTTGAGTTATAGAAGAGGTATGATCTCCCCGTCAGTGGAGGGAATACCCACCCCAATGAAATCAGAGATCCTTTGAGTGTTAAGAGTATCTTCATTTGTCACACTACATTTGAAATTAAGTCCTAGAGAATGAGATGTTGGCTTTCATAGCATTCCTGTTTGTTTAAAGTATACCATTGGCACTGTCTCATTTCACAAAATAATGCTCCATGATTATGATTCAGGCTGAGAATAATTTCAACCAATTTCTTGGAGTCATGAAAAAAGACCACAGGTTGACAACTTGGAAACATTTCCACAGAGAGTCTTTCAGAAACTCACAAGTACCCTTTGGACCTACTACAGCTTGGATATCAATTTATACAGATAAAATAATAATACCACCCGCTGCTTCTTGGACTCCATGATATTTTGCCATTTAACATGCCCATAAAGCCTCAGAATTATACAGATGAAAGAAAAAACAATCTTAAAAAAATACTTGCCTATCCAAGACGGCACCTAAGTCCATGACAGACAGTTTCCAAATCCAGAGCTATACTAGCTATTAGGCTCTAGTTTCCCTAGGTAATTGCCTATCCATGTTTTTAAATCTAGTTTAGCTATTGCTCATTTTCTTAAGGTCTTCCCAGAAACAAAAAAATACATCAATTTTCAGCTTGATTCCCAAGTCCTATTTAATACAGGCTTGACAATACGACCCTTCCAGAAGAGGGAACTACTGATCAAGAAGAAAGAATGATCTACCTAACATTTTAGTTTTCTCAGGATACGGCTTGCACAGTAATTAACATAAGGAGGGAAGGGGAAAATATACAAAACAAATTTAACATGTGATACAATGACGTCTGAAAATGATAGTTTCCCAAACAAATATGGTGTTAAATAATAGCAAGAAAGTCATCTGGTCTTCTATTACTATCCACATTAGAGTAAGTAAATTCTGGACAGTATTCAACAGGCACAACTGAAAATATTCTCAGAATTTATTGCTACAATCATACCCATAAATGTGGGTGACCAGATTCACAGACTGTGAGTCCGAAAGGCCCTAGGATGACAACAGAGAGGATATGACATGTATATAGAGCAAGTATAATCTCAGATAGAACATAAAAGGTCAAAAAAAGGGACAACGTCATGGTAATTCAAAAGAGAAAGATTAGAAGTTGGAAGAGGAACAATCAGAAAAGGCATCTCAATTGGAACTTGAAAAGAAGGTGAAAATCAGATAGGTAGATCTGAGGGGAAATGGGAAGAGTGGAAGGGTATTGTAGACAAAAGGCACACAAGTGGGAAAGTACTAGATTGCTGGACAACAGTGCACAATCCTATTGAGCTGGAGAATGGGTTGCATAAAGGTAGATTTGCAAGATGGAAAGGAGAAGGCCTTAAGTATTAGGCTAAGAAGTTTGAGTTTTACTTAAGTTGATAATAGGAATCCCTGGAAAAATTTTTAGCACCATGCTGGCTCTCAAAGGAGACTGATGTTGGACTGAAGGACATATTCGTAACAATTTTCCATGGATTAGCAAGAGAGAAGAGTGGTTAAAAAAAAGTGGCAATACTTGGCAAGATTGTAGTACCAGAGTTCCAAATGGAATGACAATGTTTTAATGTGGACTTGCCTTTCAGATGCTGGGTTAACACTGATGAACATAGTACTTCTGGGTTTTGTTTTGTTTTTAAATCAAAAGTAATTTTAAAATAATTCTTTTCAATGCCCCTCTCAAATACTACATGAGAAGCACTTTGAACCCTGACACACAGGCTAACTCACCAGGAATCCTCATCTTCAAATTCAGCTGTTATCTAACAAGAAGAGTTATAGGGTGATACAGGGAGGAGAAAGTCTGCCAAGGAGTTCCTGTGGCCCAAGCTGCCAGGCCCTTAAGATGATACGAAGGTCAAAACCCTACTCCTTATAGCAAGAATGTTACCTGTGCTAGGTAAACAAGGCTACACTCTCCAATAAGCTAGGAAGAAGGCATTTGCAGCTTTTGTTAGCTACACTAATGTTTCCCTCCACTAGTACTGCTAATTGAAATAAGACTATAATACATGTTTTTACAGTAATATAAACTCAGGTCTATTTGGCTTGTTGGAAGACCATGACAATAAAGCTAAGTTCCTGGACTGGATCCTTCTATGGACCACTTAACTTCATTCAATTCTTTCTCTACACACTATTACATCCTAACTCCAACTTACATGCCTTACACTTTTTGATGGGCCCAAAGCATTCTTTTTTGTCTGCTGCAAAATATTTTAAAACAATCTATTCCATAAGGTGCGTAAAGAGAACATAAGACTTTTTGTGCCATTAAATACAAAAACAGAAAGCTGGTTTAAATTTCTACTGTTCAAACTAGCAAAGCAGGAAAGAACTTGTCTAATCAATATTTAATTATTTATTCTGCTCCATGAGACTAGAGAGGCAAATGATGTGAAGAATCCACAAATCCTTCTTGTCAATTCTATGATTCAAATTGAATATATGAACAACAAATATCTATCTTTTTTGCTTAATGGCCCATTTGATTCAAAGGACAAAAAAGTGTTCCATTTGATCATTCTAATGGTTCCTTTGTACTAGTCCCACATAAGCTTTTTTTCAGGGACAACCTTTAAAATGAATTCTTTCTAAAAGACTAATAGCAGCTATGTTTATCAAGTAGAGCTGAACATAATAACAATGAATACTTATTACCTTTTGATTGATGTAACTGAGTACACAAGAATATAACCATTAATGTCTATGGAGTACGTCTGAGGAAAGATGGAGTACTCATCCTGTGGGGGGAAAAAAACCCACAATTATATTCAAGGAAATCATGTAACATAAAAAGCAATCACCATCAACATTTCTCCAAAGGATATTAACTGTTACACCAAAACAAACACATAAATGGACGCATTTAGTTCACTATACTCTAAAGCAAGACTACTAAATCATGCTGTTACATTTCTACTCACTAAATGCATCTAGAGTAGGCTGGGTCAGGAATGTGTGTGGGGAGTGAGGAAGGACCTATTTTAAAAGCAAGTGTCCTTAGCCTGGGTAGATAATTAATAATAACTGACATTTATACAGCACCTTTAGGTCTGCAAAGTGCTTTGCATAATGGCCATCTAAATTTCACAATAATTCAGCAATATATTAACGAGAGGTAATGCTCCCATTTCATATGTGAGGAAACGAAGTCTTGGAGGTTAAGTGAGTTGCCCAGTGACTGTGTATTCTAACCCAGGTCATCTCTATTCCAAAACTAGCACTCTAACCACCACTATATCCTATCTTACAAAACTGGTTTTTGCTAACTGGTTAAGATAAGTTAATTTGTTGACTTCTCCCCAAATTTCTGAGAGGAAGGAAGTAATAAAAAATGAATAAGTTCTATGGCGAAAGAGATGACAATTGTATAATAAGAAGAAAATCAGATTGGGGGTCAGAAAACTACCATTTCTAGCCTCAGTCCTGCCATTAACTAGCTGTATGATCTCAAGCTAGTTACAACATTTGCCTTGGGGCCCCACTGTCCTGAATGGCAAATGCAGCACTCACTCACTACTTCAAATAGGCCCTAGCCATGCTTTAATTCACTTCTTACTCCGGAGCCTTTTTCTCAAACAGCCTAACTTGTAGCCTTGTAGCCATACTTCCTCAAGTTTTAGAACCAAGATCAAATCAACTCTGTTATTCTTGGATGGGGTGCACACGCTATGGCCCCATTCACCATCCCTGAACATATCCCCCTCCCCTCCTATTAGACTGTAGGCTCCTTGAGGCCAGAG